>NW_018394053.1:0-4830 GCF_900095145.1 Mus pahari | reverse complement strand
AAGAAGATCTCAGAAGATGGAAAGATCTCCCATGCTCATGGATTGGCAGGATTAATATAGTAAAGATGGCCATCTTGCTGAAAGCTATCTACAGATTCAATGCAATCCACATCAAATTTCCAACTCTTCACAGAGTTAGAAAGGGTGATTTCCAGATTCATCTGGAATAACCAAAAACCCAGGAGAGCAAAAAATATTCTCAACAATGAAAGAACTTCTGGTGGAATAACCATCCTTGACCTCAAGCTGTACCACAGATCAATTGTGTTAAAAACTGCATGGTATTGGTACACTGACAGACAGGTAGATCAATGGAATAGAATTGAAGACCCCAAAATGAACCCACACACCTATGGTCACTTGATCTTTGACAAAGGAGCTAAAATCATCCAATGGAAAAAAGGCAGCACTTTCAACAAATGGTGCTGGCTAAACTGGTGGATAGTATGTAGAAGAACACAAATTGTTTGATTCTTATCTCCTTACAAAGCTCAAGTCTAAGTGGATCAAGGAATTCCACATAAAACCTGAGACACTGAAACTTATATAAGGGAAAGTGTGGAAGAGCCTCAAAGATATGGGCACTGGGGAAAATTTTCTGAACAGAATATCAGTGGCTTGTGCTGTGAAATCAAGATTTGACAAAAGGGACCTCATAAAATTGCAAAGCTTCTGTAAGGCAAAGGACACTGTCCATAAGACAAAAAGGCAACCAATAAATTGGAAAAAGATCTTTATCAATCCTACATCTGATAGAGGGATAATTTCCAATATATACAAAGGACTCAAGAAATTAGACCCCAGAAAACCAAATAAACCTATTAAAAATGGGGTACAGAGCTAAACAAAGAATTCTCAACTGAAGAATACCAAATGGCTGAGAAGCACCTAAAAAATGTTCAACACCCTTAATCATGAGGGAAATGCAAATCAAAATAGTCCTGAGATTCCACCTTACACCAGTCAGAATGGCTAAGATCAAAAATTCATGTGACAGCAGATGCTGGTGAGGATGTGGAGAAAGAGGAGCACTCCTCCTTTGCTGGTGGGATTGCAAGCTTGTATAACCACTCTGGAAATCAGTTTGGCAGTTCCTCAGAAAATTGGACATAGTACTACTACCAGAAGATCCAGCAATACCACTTCTGGGCATATACCCAGACGACGCTCCAACTTGTAATTAGGGCGAATGCTCTGCTATGTCCATAGCAGCCTTATTTATAATAGCTAGAATCTGGAAAGAACACAGATGTCCTTCAACAGAGGAATAGATACAGAAACTGTGGTACATTTACACAATGGAGTACCATGCAACTATTAAAAACAACGAATTTATGAAATTCTTAGACAAATGGATGTATCTGGAGGATATCATCCCAAGTGAGGTAACCCAGTCACAAAAGAACACACATGATATGCACTCACTGTTAAGCGGATATTAGCCGAGAACCTCATAATACTTAAGATACCATTTGCAAAACACATGAAACTCAAGAAGAAGGAAGACCAAAGTGTGGATACCTCGATCCTTCTTAGAAGGGGGAAGAAAATACCCATGTAAGGAGTTACAGAGACAAAGTCCGGAGCAGATACTGACCTAATGACCATCCATATACTGTCCCACCTGAGGATCCATCCCATAAACAGCCACCAAATCTAGGCACTATTGTGGATGCCAACAAGAGCTTGCTGACAGGAGATTGATAAAGCTGTTTCCTGAGATGCTTTGTCAGTGCCTGACAAATACAGTTGTGGATGCTCACAGCCATCCATTGGACTGAGCACAGGGTCCCCAATGAAGGAACTAGAGAAAGTACCCAAGGACCTGAAGGGGTTTGCAGCCCCATAGGAGGAACAAAAATATGAACTAACCAGCACTCCCAGAGCTCCCTGGGCCTAAATCACCAATCAAAGAAAACACATGGTGGGACTCATGGCTCTAGCTGCATATGTAGCAGATCATGGTGTAGTCAGTCATCAATGAGCAGAGGTCTTAGTTCCTGTGAAGGTTCTATGCACCAGTAGAGTGTAATACCAGGGCCAGGAAGCAGGAGTGGGTGGGTTGGTGAGCAGGGGGAGGCAGAAGGCATAAGGGGTTTTCAGAGGGGAAACTAATAAAGGGGATAACATTTGAAATGTAAATAAAGAAAAAAATATCTAATTTAAAAAAAGAAAACAGAACTCAATTAATATGAATTCAAGCTGCAAGCCTAGATTGGTCAGATCTATCTACTATCTTCCCCATATATGAAACCCCTTATAGCTTGCAGTTTCTCCTGGCCATGTGCTTTGGCTCCACTTTCCTTCCATCTCATCCTCCCTTATCCTCTTTTCTGCCCCTCCTCTTTCTCTCCCAAACTTTCAGCTTCACCTTCCACTCTCCTNCCCAATTACCTGCTCTAGCCTTTATTTTACAAATTAAGGTGGGGAGGAGATTTATAGGAAGACACTCTCACTGACACATTCCTTGTTCACAACCCAGTAGAGCTGAATTAGCATCAAAACACAAGCAGGGGCAGGGCTATCAGCACCACGTCCTCCTTTCTGTCCAATTAAAAGACTTTTATCTCAGATATAAATTGAACACAAGTATTAACATTTTGTAATTTATAAAGTTCAAGACAGACCTAACACCCAGTCGATTATCTTTGTCAATTATATATAACCTCTGTCATCTATTCTATCTTGAAACACTTATAATTTTACACCTGACTTATTTCCTGGGTTTAGATTGTATGCCATCTGAAAACCATCTTCTCAAATCAATATCACTTTTCTCAATGTTTATCAACTTGGGTTGTCTATGAGACTACCAGTTTTAAACCCTGTCAGAAATACAAGTACAACTAATATACCTGAAAATATGAGAAGCTTAAAATATAGCTTCCAGAACTTAGCCAATCTAGCAGTGCGTGGTGGCACACGCCTTTAATCCCAGCACTTGGGAGGCAGAGGCAGGCGGATTTCTGAGTTCAAGACCAGCCTGGTCTACAAAGTGAGTTCCAGGACAGCCAGGGCTACACAGAGAAACCCTGTCTTGAAAAAAACCAAAACCAAACCAAACCAAACCAAAACAAAAAAACCCAACCAACCAACCAACCAAACAAACAAACCCCAAAAACTTAGCCAATCTATAGAGACTGCTGATCACCTGGACAGTTCCCTTATACTTCAAAAGGTTGGAACATCAGTCTTCAGCCTTCTGGCCCAGGATCATCTGACAGGCCTTTGTAATACAGAATTTCGCAGGGCTGATTATGCTGTCCTGACAGAGATCATCAGTCGACTATCCACATAGTGTGTCCTTTTTCTGGACAGTATTTTGTCTGTAGAGGAAATGAGGCAATTCTTGTCTAATGGCTATCTCACCACAACTCGAGCAACTCCACATATGCTCAATTTCTTATTTGAATCCAAGAAAGTGGTGCTGTCAGGAGAAGACAGTTCTCTAGTTAAATGATCTTTAATAAAGAGATGTCCATTAATGTCATATTCTGTGGACTTCTGATGCCTTTGAAGACTATCTATCTATGCAAAGTATTTCTGAACTATTAAGCCTTGACTACTCTCAGCCATTTCTAATGGGAATATCTCAGATACACCCTTTAATTAACTCAGGACCATGAGTTTGCTATGTGGCCCTTAACTCAAATTGCTTAATCATCTAAAAACTGTTTATAATAGCAGTTATAGAAGTACTGTGTTTAAGCCTTGTATTCTTTAATGTGTTACAAAGGACAATGTCTAAATGAGAGTATCAATATTAATCCCAATTTTTTATCAATAAGAAATTCATACCTATGAAAATGTTAAATTTGCATTAAATAAATGCTGTACCAATGTAAGATATTATAACTTCAACTTTGCATCAATTACAAAGTTTCTACCAGTGTAAGATATAGCTATGTAATGTTTTGCTTAAGAGTAAATTTGCTAACCTATCCCTATTTGTCTATTTCTATAATTTCTATGTTATTACTATATCCTCCCTTTCTTTCCCACCCCTTCCCTTTTACCTAAGAAGAAAGGATAGAGAAGAGCAAATGAAAGATAGAAATCCCTGAGTTTAAACTGTCTAGTTCCCTCTCTGTCCAAAGCTACATTTGTAAAGTATCCCTTAAATGACAACATATCTATAATTCATGAAATAACCAGGACCATCCACCTCAACTTAAGGGACTGGGACGATGATCTTTTGTCTGCTTCCAGCTGAATTGCGGTGAAGAATTCCCTTCTGGGGGCCTCAAGGGAAATAGGAAAGTTGGCTTTGTCAAAGGAGTGCCAGCTGGCATCATTTGCCTTCCAGTCATTATGCTGTGAAAGTTTATTGCCTTGCTGGCATCTTGACTATGACAGTCTGAAAGGCTGAATAGGCAAGGCAGCTAGCTGTTCTGGAAAAGTTCTGGAAGCAAGTCTTTAAATGAAGCAGCCTTGATGTAGTTGAGGTGGAATCAAATGTGAAGCTGGAATGGATGGTCCCAGAATCTCAGCATCCCAGATTGTGAGACTTTTCAGGACTGTCTTTCTCTTCTTTCAGCCTGCAGTATACAAAACTTACAAGCAATATATACTTCTGTAAAGGCATTCCCATGGAGTGTGCAGAGTGCACAGTTTGGTTAATGAAGATCAATAAAGACGACTGCCTTTCTTTCTTTCTTTTTTCTTTTTCTTAAATATAATTGTTTATTCTATGAAGGAGACATTTTAAGATTTATTTTTTATTTATTTATTTATTTATTTTTTTATTATTATTTTCTTTATTTACATTTCAAATGCTATCCCAAAAGTTTCCCATACCCCTCCCCCCACCTCTGTTCCCCTACCCACCCA
>NW_018394052.1:65296-66424 GCF_900095145.1 Mus pahari | reverse complement strand
GTTAGTAACCAAATCAATTGGGATGGAAAGTCTCATTTCCTCTCCTGTCACAGTAAAATAAAGTGTCACACACATAATAGACAGCCACAATGGGGCAGTAAAGGCTACCCAGCAGCTTCGTTCACTAGGACAGAAGAGAAAATGAAGACAGGATGGCATTTGAAACCCATGTAGCAGGGTTCCAAGTCTGCTCTAACCTTCACAGCAGTTATTACCACGGGCACACCGTCCCTTATACCAGACTCTGGAACATCTTCCAAGCCCTTTGTGGCTAGGAGTCACCAGAGTATCATGGCAGTGGTGTACCACGTTTGCTTTGGTCACCTCACTCCATGAATACTCAAGAAAAATCTAAAAACCAAGGCACAAAGACACAAATCTGATAGACAAGCCACTGACACAAAGAACAGCAATGACACATCTTTACAGCCAGCCTTTCAACCCTTCAGTTGGGTGTCTTGAGGTTCTTAGGGTTCCAGTCAATGCACCAAGATGTTAAGCCCAAGTCACAGGGACTCCAAAGACCACCAAGGAGCCTACTGCAATACAGACACACAAAGGTCTTCGTTATGGGCTCAGTACCAAGGACTCTAACCCGTCAACCTTGCATCAGATCCAACTGAGAGACCAAGTCTAGGAAGGCTGGATATTTACTGTAGCTACAGCAATATTGGGGAATTTCCATACAGGTCAGCAACATAATCATTTTTAACGTCATGTCTGGCATAACCAGCAGGAGCCAAACAGGGCTCAAAACCATGATGGGTGTTAACTTATTTTTTTTTCTGTAAGGTATATGAGTTATCTATATGTAGCTTCCCCCTGCTGTTGTACCTTGAGTGGCTGTTGATAAGGGAAGTTTGTCATAGGATGTTTGCTCAAGTGGACTTTTTGTACTCTCAAAAACAGAACTGGTTGNGCTTTATAAATTCATGTTTGTGTCTGAGCCCCTTATTATTGACAGATACTCCTGATCAATCATAAGCCATGCCTGCCAGGAGACTAGGTACTCTGTCCAAAGACTTACCCCACTATTTATTATCATACACTGTAATATCAGTTGCCCTTACCATTTGAACGGAATACGAGTGGAAGTTTCCTTTCCCCCTGTGCTTGCCTCCTGTAGAT
>NW_018394052.1:63290-64623 GCF_900095145.1 Mus pahari | reverse complement strand
TAAACCCTTTCCTCCTCAACTTGCTTCTTGGTCATGACGTTTGTGCAGGAATAGAAACCCTGACTAAGACACCACCAAACAGGTGAGTAAAAGAGGCAACACTCAGCCACCATCCTCTCTGAAAATCCAGACAGCAAACAGTAACCCAAGAACTAACCTCCCACCCAACAAGACAAACCCAGGAACCAATACCTCCCCTAACCCTCATCTCAGACACAGCTGCCTAGACACCGCCATAGGGATATAATAAGTAATAGCCAGGAAAATGTGCCACCAAGAAATCCAAGCTGTCTTCTCACAGCGGGTCCTGAGAAAGGAAACCATGCAATAGGTATGGTGCAAAGAGACTGTTTGGGGGAAGGAAGAGGAGTGAGTACCTGGGGAAGGGATAGATGCACACAAGAGGATCTGCAGACAGGCACACAGATAGGGAGGAGAGAGGGAACCTTGAGGTTAAAAAGAGAATAGAGAGGGTGTACCTGCAGAGAACAGAGACAGGGAGCAAAAAGAGAGAGCTGCTATAGCTGGTGGTGCATATATGTAAAGCACACCTGCCAACAGCAGCAGGTGATGGAGGCAGGTGCTGACTTAAACAATTGCTAAGTCGCTAAGAGCAGGCCATTGAAATAGCCTGTACAATGGCAACTACAGAGGCAAAGTTCACCCACAGAATGGCAAAGGTATAGAGAATCTCAGGCATTTAAGATAAATAGAAAAAAAAAAAAAACTATATATCAGTAAAAAAAAAAAAAATGTGGATTTTAAGTTTCCTGGCACTAAACAACCAGGAATTCTACAACATATGAGAAGGCAGAAACTACAAATGATTGGAATAGAAGAATTGTAGCTCAAAGATCTAAAAAAAATATTTTTGATGAAATCATTACTGAAAAACTTCCTAAACTAAAGAAGATGCCCTTAAAGCATAAGAAGCATCCAAAAATACCAAATAGATTGTGGAAAAGGTCCCTTTGCCACAGAATAATCTAAGCACTAAACATAAAAAGCAAAGAAATATAAAAAACTACAACAGAACATTAACAAAAAACAAATAAAACAAAACAAGTAACCTATGAAAGCAGACCTATTAGATCTATACCTGTCTTCATACAAACTATAAAAGACAAAAGGGTTTGGACACATGTGCTGCAGACTCAAAGAAACCACCCACGTTTCTACAAGAAAGGAACTGGTCCAAATGTTTTGGGCAGATTCAGAATCAGCCATGATAGTGAAGTTATTCAGAGGTCACTGCCTAATCTAACACGTGAGCAGCATCATCAGGGACCTCACAGGTGCTCACATCTGGCTGATGCTTCCCATCCAGCCCCAG
>NW_018394052.1:50093-59605 GCF_900095145.1 Mus pahari | reverse complement strand
AAAAAAAAAAAAAAAGAGAGAGAGAAAACCACTGCTTTTTTGGTTGTTCTAAGTTTTACCTGGGGATCCTCCCAAGATGGAAGCAGTCACGGGACTTGGTGCCTTTCTTTGATAATCATATCATAAATAAATCTTAGGCCATGCATCTTCACCACAGCTTTAGTTAATATAACCACAAGGTACAAGACGAAATGGTGGCCAACAATATTCTCGATGGTACCACTGAGTCAATCATATTCCTATTACATAAAGAAGAAATATCAGGCCTACATGGTATTCATTTTATATGTTAATGTTTTGTTTTGTTTTTATCATGATAGCTTCTACCTTACTTATATAATGGCTTCCCAAAAGACCCTAAAACTTTTTCCAGCCATAAGCCTCCAAAACTAGCATAGGAACAAAGGAAGCAAAGACTTTGATATTCACAGAACGCAACAGATAATCAAAGGATGGGTTGCCACGAGTCAGAAAGACTGCTGCCAGCAATGCACATTTATGCTACCCTATGCTGGGTCTCACTGTTATTCCTGCAGCTGATTTTCTTTTAAGATAAAATGCCCTCAGTACTCTTCAGCTCTAGACACGTCTGGATTACATTCTGCCCAAACTAAACATATGCTTACTGAAGGTATCTATGTGAAGTTTTCACTTGACAATGAAAATTCTCAAAAAGAAATCACAGACAAGCTATAAACACAAATCCATGGCATATTAAAATTTGCCTTTTTATTACTTATGTATAGATTATGTATACTTGGAATTACAGTTTGTTATTGACGTCATGTACTTAATAGCAAATGGATTACAAGTATATTTAACTTGTTANCTTGTCCCTAGTTCATTTTGTTCCTAATGAAATTAAACCTAAAAATTGATATGAAAGGTCAAAAATATATTTAATCAATATATCCACCCAGGTAAAATGAAAATATGGGTCTGATTCTTTCATTGGAATAATAACATGAGGATATATCATTAAATTTTTTTTTAAAGATTTATTTATTTATTATATGTAAGTACACTCACTGTAGCTGTCTTCAGAAACTCCAGAAGAGGGCATCAGATCTTGTTAGGGATGGTTATGAGCCACCATGTGGTTGCTGGGATTTGACCTTTGGAAGAACAGTCGGGTGCTCTTACCCACTGAGCCATCTCACCAGCCCAGATCTCTATCTCTTAAGATTCTAAATTACTTTTGAAGAGTTTAGTACTCCTAGACCAGGATATTTTATTCGTGTTGGACATTGTCATCATTGATATAAATATAACATATCTGTGCTTTTAATTATGATATATACATATAGGAGTTTTTATAGAGACACAAACATTAATTATTTAAAAGATAATTTTATCCAGTAAAACCTCATTAAGAAAATAAATAAACAAAGATTGAAAGATCCAGCACAGGCCTTGCGTCTTATTTTCTATATTAAATAACAACCATTTTACCTTCAGCTTTGTTGAATTAAAATAATCACAGCAGAGCCTTTTAAATTTTATTAAACCTCTACCAAAAAAAAAAAAGGAAAAAGAAGAAGAGGAAGAGGAAAAAGAAGAAGATGATGGTGGCTGGCCAGTATATTTATAATTTGGAAGGAGGATAACTATTTAGGTAATGTGACTTTGTTTCCAGATGTACTGAGTAAAGTATTTTAATGTGACTTTATAGAGGATATTTACAGTCTCATAAGAAACACTTTTCAATTTTCTGTAAGTAAAACAAATAATTTCACTATTATCCTAGGATGAACTATGACAATATTGAAATGTGATGCCATTGAGAACTTAGAAAGAGGGGATATAAGTTGCTTATTCCCAAACCCCGAACAAATATTCTCACAATAGATTGTGAATTTATTTGGTAAAACTAGTGTATCTTATAGTATTAACGTTTATAAAATGTTAGAATGATCTAAAGATGGAAAAGGTTTTTAAAAAGAAGGATTTATATATAGATCAGGATGGAAATGTACAAAATCAGAAGAAAACACAAGCCTACCAAGCCCTTCAAAGCTCTGAAGGAATAAATGAGGTATTTTAGGCAGTGACTTTATGAGACTTACCGGAACTACGTATGGGATTAAAGTCTCCGTCCTAAGATAAACATTTATTACAAACTGGCTGGAATCTAAGTTGAATTTCATCCTGTGCCCAATCTACACAGGGATGATTCCCTCAGAGCTTCCAAAGGAAGTCACACTCAGTTCAAGCGAGGATATCGAGTCATGGTCACTAAGAGGGAAAATAATACAAAAAAAGCTTGAAGATACGGAGATTCTTCTGAAGATCAAGTCATAACCTAGACAGGAAATGTCAGTAGGGGTTAATAGAATATAAGCAGAAGTTGATTTTGCTAAATATGTAAAGTTAAGCAGGCATACGTAAAGAGTGTTCACTTTTTAAATGTGTCTCTTTAGTAATTGAAGGGACAGCAGTCTTCAAAAATTATAATTGATCATGAAATGTTATTTAGAGAATAAATTCACTCTTGATTCTTTTTGCCATATATAGATGTATCTCAGTATCCTACATGAAAGAAAACACCTGGGCTTACTTCAGCATGGCAAGGTCTACATACAGCTGAGGAAAACTGGAAAATCTTATTAAATACTGAAGCCAAATCTAAAAGCTATATTTAACAAATATAGAACACCATCTCATTATCAAAGAGTACTTCTCAGTAATAGATTGGGTCCTTCATTACACTAATAATGCATGCTCTCTGAATTAAATGTGATACAGAAACTCGTGTCATCAAACTCACAGTTTTGTAGAATTATTTAATTATCCTAAGTCATGGCCTTGGACTTCAACTGGCTTCTCTTACAAAGCTCCTGGTACGTGTTCTTCATTAAGAGGTCTAAAGAAGCAAACAGGTGGTTCAAGTTGTATCCTTTATTGAAGGGCACTGGAATATAGTCCAAGTCATAATAGAAGGACACTTCACCTTACTAAACATAAGCATGTTAGTAATGATGCTAGGAATATTTCCTCAAAATTCAATTGTTCGTATATCACGCAAGGTTGTAATAGAGGAGTAACAGTGGTTGAATATAAACTTATACTGGTTAGTCCAAAATTCCTCATGTGTTTCCTCCAAACTACTGGCCTTAGAAGAAGGGCAAAAAAAAATCAGTCTTTTAACAACCAACACAAACCATGACATTGGGCTTTAGATGGTAATCTTGCCTGTATTCTTCTTATAATAAGCGTTGATTCTGCCCCATTTATGCTCTTAATTAACTACATCCTGAACAGATATTCTAATAGTCCTACCAGTCTGACTTTTGTCACATAACAAAATCCTTCCGTGCATGCTGTCTTCAGTGACAGTCTTATTTTCAGAATCTTTGTCTTCGCTTTAGTGTTATTCTGTCCCTTTGAAAGGACTCTCCTCTGAGGCGATTGAGAAGCCCTTCCCGGTTGTGAAGGTGGGTAAGAGAATGGTGAACGTCCAGGTAAGAAATGCTGGGAGGAACCTTACGACTAGCTGGGGTGGATAGAGCCTGCCTCTGTCCACATGCATCCAGTGGAGAGTGTGTCTCTGCAAGACTAAGAGTGGAGAGGGCTAGTTAGTGCTGCTCTTTTACTGATGGAGATCTCATAGCACACTGAGGAAGTGTTTCTTCCAGTGCTCTGCTCTTGTGAAGATCTGTAGAAAGAATCTGATTACTGAGACTGACAGTGAATCAGAGTCAACGTGTGGGAAGAAACCTTGTGGGTATTCAGACTGGTGCTGTAAAATCAAGGATAAAAGAATCTACTGTCACCTGATCTTCATGGGAGTGGGGTGACAAGTGGTGGCCTACAGAAGCTAAGACATCTGGTTTTTCCATTCCTACCTAATCTGGAATCTCTCGATCTGATGTCCTTATATAATTATATTATTTTTGTTCCAATTGAGGTACTTTACACTTTTACTCTTGACTTTCCTTTCCAATAGCTATAGAAGCCCAGCTTCAAACCATCACCTGAACAGAATGTGGCAATTTTGATTTTGAAACTTAACTGAGATGGCCGTGAGGGTCAAACTGCTCTAAAAGTATTCTGTACTTGTCTAGTATATTTATCAGAACTCTAAAGAATAATGAACTAATGGAATGATTTTCTCTGTATATAAAGGGTATTGTTCAGAATGACTTGGAGGCTGTGGTGGTCCAGCTAATTCAACAATAACTAGCTATGAAGGCAAAATCCAAGGATCCAGTAGCTTCTAAGTCCACTGAGACTGGATGTCTCAGCTTATCTTTAGAATAATCTGGAATTCCAAAGACGCTAGCTCTAATGCTTGCAAAGGAATGGACTTGCTATCAAGGTGAGAGCAAGCAACTGAGAGCAAAAGCCTCCCTCTTCCACATCATTATACGGGCTTACAGTCCAAGTTATTGCTCAGATTAGAGGTGGAGCTTTTCAGTGCAAACATCGGGATTAAAGATGTGGCTTCCCCCATCAGGATCCAGATGAAAGGCATGTATTCCTACGTCCAAGACCTGGATTGCATGTAGACCTTCCTACTTCAAACTAAGAAAATATCCCTTTCAAGTGTGTCCCTCCATTTTGGGGTTTTAGTTAATTCCAGACGTCATAGAGCTAACAATCAAGATAGGAATCTGAACTCCACCCCATGTCAACTTCACACACAATCATATCTTCTTATGTCATGGTTAATTTCCAAATGAAAATAAAAGCATGTCATAATAATGCCTAAATGTTACTATTCCAACAAAAAGGAAATGCAGTATATATAGGATCAGATGATAATTATGCCTAAAATGACTGGACTATACTTGTACAAGCACCGACACATAAAAATGTTATAATAAAAATTGTAACCGGGTGAGGTGGCACACGCCTTTAATCCCAGCACTTGGGAGGCAGAGGCAGGCAGATTTCTGAGTTTGAGGCCAGCCTGGTTTACAAAGTGAGTTCCAGGACAGCCAGTGCTACACAGAGAAACCCTGTCTTGAAAAACCAAAAAAAAAAAATGTTGAACATTTTTCAGTGTCTCAACTTCAAGTGTGCTAATCATTGATAGTCTCCTAATTGATTTCATGAAATTGAGAATATGACACTCACATCACGTATAATCCTCATTGCTACCATTAGTCATGTGGCCTGTGGGTATATTTATAATTACCTCCTCTACAACCCATTTTGTATTTTCCCCAACCTTGGTAATAACTTCAGCAGATCTGGAACTTTTCCTACAGGACTGATTCATACCTTCATTTCTGATGGGTCTGTGCCCATTGTCATCCTGTCAGGGTAAGGCTGTTGTAGGTTCACATTGCCTTTAAGCACAAGACATAGTCTTATCAAGAGATATATTAAAAAACTAGTTCTGAACCTGTGGGTCACAACTCTGTGGGATCTAAGAACCCTTTCCCAAGTGTTGCCTAAGACCATCTGCATGTCAAATATTCACATTACAATTCATCACAGTTGCATTATTATAATTAGGAAGTTGCAACAAAATTAATTTTAAGCTTTGGTTGTCACCATAACAGGAGGAACAGTATTCAAGGTCCCAGCATTAGGAAGGTGGAGAATCACCGCAAGAGCATCTGCAGTCTAGATGTAAGCCTTTGTACTTCCATCTGGAGAGGCCATTTAATATCCCCTTGGCAATTATTCAGCTTTTTTAACACTGTTATTCCTTTGTTATTCTTTTGGTTTAAGGGCCCTAAATGCCCAAATTGGCCACTGGGAAGATTGAAGATTTGTTGTAGTTTCTGGAAGGAGAGCTCACCACTGTATATCTAAAACTTGCAGGCTAACAGAACTTAATTTACAGGAAAAGGAAGCACTTGTTTTCCCAGTGGGCCACTAAGGATGATAGCCTTGGTGAAGGTCTTCTTTGTCCTTGGGTGGTTGTTAGCCACCAACAGTGAGGACAAAGGGAGCACTCATGGCAGTCTGGCTTGAGATGGCTGTAAGTATTATAATAATTTCCTGAGACCAGCACAATGAGTCATTTCTATTTTATTGTTCCAGAAATGAGGTATATAAGGGCTTTCAGCTGAGGAGTGATGGCGCATACCTTTAATCCTAGCACTTGGAAGGCAGAAGCAGTCAGATTTCTGATTTTGAGGTCAGCCTGGTCTACAGAGGTTCAGGTCAGTCAGGGCTACACAGAGAAACCCTGTCTTGAAAAAGGGGGGGCTGGTGGCTTTTAGGGGTTCAGGTGGAAAGGGTTAATTGGTCATAGTAGTATACCTAATTATCATGTGGTCAGGGAAGCCAGAATGGGACAGGCAGCTCTGTACAAGGGCATTCTTTAGATTTGGATAGTCGCCTGTATACGGGGATATTTTCCTGACAAATTCAGACAGGAAAAGACAAGTCCTGTTGAAAAAGGGAGTCCTCCATATTGAGCTGAGTTCCACTCAGGCTTGGGAGACTGTGACCTTCACACAGGTTTTCCAAACCTTGATTCCTGAAATCATGGATCTTGGCTATGAGAGAAACCATACCAAATACTAGATGCTGATTCCAAATATATACAGCCTGGGACCTTTTCCATCCCTTTAGATGGCTTTCATGTCACTAGCTTTGTAAAACTGTCTCCTAGTACTCAATATGTCTTTCTATCAGTTCAGCGACTTCCAGGTAACAAGGAACATGGTAACTAACACCAATAGAGTCCATAAAAATTGGCCCACTGTCTCACTCTCAGCTATGAAATGAGTTCCTTGGTCAGCAGCAATAGTGTGTGTAATGCCAATGTGGTGAATGCATCACTCAGCATGTCCATGGGTAGTGGTTTTGGCAGAAGCAATATGTGCACGTAAATCAACATCATAAGCAGAATACGTATCTACTCCAGGAAGAAGAAAGCTTTGTCCTTTGCACAGAAGAAATGATCCAATGTAGTCAACCTGCCACCAAGTCATTGACTGGTCAACCCAGGATATAGTTCCATATCTAGGGCTCAGTTTTTGTCTCTGCTGTTGGTAGATCTGGCACTCACCAGCAGGTGTGGCCATGTTAGGCTTTGTGAGTGGAAGACTCTACTGTTGTACCCGTTCATACACTACTTACACCATAGCCACTATATTCATGGGCTCATTTGAAAATGTCAGAAATGGCTTCGGGACAAGGCTGACTTCTTACAGAATGATCATCCTACCTCCTTGATTATTGAAAGTTTGCTCAAATGAATGTGCAAAGGCTTTTGGGGTACCGCTTGGCAGGAATCTGACATCAGGGTATAATAAGGAAGTAAGTTTCGGCAAGAATCTAACTTTAGGCTGTAATAGGGAAGTAGGATAAGGCAGGAATTTTAGTCTTAGGCTGGAACTAGGCTTCAGGCAAGATTCTGGGCTTGGACAAGGAAGTGGGTTCAAGTATTTCTGTCATTAGGACAAACCCTTTTTAAAAATTGTCAGCTTGCTGCTTTGTTAGTAGTTCTTTATTGTACTGTTTGCCCAAAATACTTGCATGTAATTAAAATGTTATTTTTTAAAAAGTGGGTTGGAAAATAAAAATTTGTCTTCAGTCTTAGAAATGACCAGGGTCACTGTATTAGTCAGGGTTCTCTAGAGTCACAGAACTTAAGGATAGTCTCTATATAATAAAGGAATATATTGATGACTTATGGTCTGCAGTTCAGTTCTCAACAATGGTTCAGTAGTAGCTGTGAATGGAAGTCCAAGGGTCTAGCAGTTGCTTAGTCCCACATGGCAAGAAGGCAGAAGAGCAAGAGCCAGACTCTCTTCTTCCAATGTCCTTATATGGTCTCCAGCAGAAGGTATAGCCCAGATTAAAGGTGTGTGCCACCATACTTTAATCCCAGATGACCTCAAGCAGGCAAAAGAGCTAGCATAAGGCTCCCTTCTTCCAATGTCCTTATATGGTCTCCAGCAGAAGGTGTCGTGCAGATTAAAGGTGTGCGCCACCACAACTTTAATCCCAGATGACCTTGAACTCAGAGATCTCCCAGTCTTAATCTTCTAGAATCAATAGCCACTGTGTCTCAAGATCTCCACACTAAGATCCAGATCAGAAACTTCTATCTCCCAGCCTCCAGATTAGGGTCACTGGTGAGCCTTCCAATTCTGGATTGTAGTTCATTCCAAATATAGTCAAGTTGACAACTAGGAATAGCCACTACAGTAGGTTAGCTTGAGTCAGTGAATAATGAATTACCAATTAGAGGACTGTCCTGTGGAGATATGTGTAATGCTCATTGATATGGTTAAGTCAGCTCAGAAATTTGAGACACAAAACATTGGCTTTGCTGGTTTGTTAACAGTAGCATTTCACGTAGGCTCAAGGTCAAATACCATCCCTTTAATTCCATTCCCTCTACTATGCAATGTCTGCTCGTTTTCAAAGTTAGTATTCCTATGTATTTTTTGAAAGATATTTACCTTTTTAAAAATGCAATTGTTCGGTTGGACAGAGGGCTCCCCAGTGGTTAGGAGCACTGACTGCTCTTTTACAGGTCCTGAGTTCAATTCCCAGTAACCACATGGTGGTTTACAACCATGTGTAATGGGATATGATGCCCTCTTCTGGTGTGTCTAATGAGAGCAATGGTGTACTCATATACATAAAACAAATAAATCATTAAAAAAGTCAACTGTTGGTATTACTTTTTGAATTTCATTTTCTGTATGTATCACTGTTGTAATCTCTTGATTGTTTCAATTCTCCAAAGTTTCCTCATCATTAAAAATTCCATTCTGGAGCTGGGCGTGGTGGCACACGCCTTTAATCCCAGCACTCGGGAGGCAGAGGCAGGCAGATTTCTGAGTTCGAGGCCAGCCAGGTCTACAGAGTTCCAGGACAGCCAGGGCTACACAGAGAAACCCTGTCTTGAAAACAAAGCAAACAAAATGAAACAAAACAAAGAATTCCATTCCTTTTGCTCAGAGGCTTTGATACTTGTTTCTGTTTAGAGCAGTGTCTTCTGTAGCTGAGACCTTGGTCACTATATGTAGTTAAGACTTGCTTTGAAGACCTAATCCTGCCTCTGCTGCACCGTGCCTTTAAGACAGTCATATACCTTCTTTCAGGCTGGGGCCTACTGCTCAGTGTGAAGGAAAAGACATTAGTGAATGAGTGTCTTCTAACCTTCATGACTTTTTGGGAGAATTACAAATAAAGAGGGACCCATGCAACCATTGAGTTCATCGACCAACTTTGAAGCTGGTGTAGGCACAGCACAGAAAGGCTGTAGAGGGAAGAAAGTGGGAGCTTTCCTGTTTTGACAGTAGTTGGCTTTAGCAATGAGTACTCAGGTAATCAATTTTAGATGATCAGTAAAAGTCCAAACTGGCCATTTTGAGAAGTTCATANGGCCGGGCGATGGTGGCACACACCTTTAATCCCAGCACTTGGGAGCCAGAGGCAGGCCGATTTATGAATTCGAGGCCAGCCTGGTCTCAAGTGAGTTCCAGGTCAGTCAAGGGTATACAGCCAAACCTTGCTAAAAAAAAAAACAAAAAGAAGAAGAAGAAGAAGAAGAAGAAGAAGAAGAAGAAGAAGAAGAAGAAGAAGAAGAA
>NW_018394052.1:42612-49079 GCF_900095145.1 Mus pahari | reverse complement strand
AGAAACCAAATTTCTGTTATTGTGGGCCTGGGTGCCAGAGGTTTTTCACGGGGATCTCCACCCGGGCCAGGTGGGAAGACCCGGAGGGGGCGGGTAGTGAGTGCAGGCAGGGAGACAAAGTCTCTGCCATGCCTTCCAGGTCCGAGCCTCTCTGAACTCAGCCAGGTTATGCTGGGTAGGCAAAAAGCCAACAATCCAGGGAGGAATGCAGCGGGCGGGCCCCAGGCAGCTCTTAGGGAGAGAAGATCTCTTCCCAAGTGTTACAGCCCTTGGAACAAACAGCTCAGACAAAGGGATGGTTCTCTCACACCTTTAATTCCCTGCATGGTCCTCTCTATATAAAATTCTGGTGGTGATTTTGGGTCTGACAGCAAGCCCCTCTCACTGGCTCGGACTGAGAGTTTGGGGGAAACCTTATGAGCATGTGGGAGGGCTTGGTGCTGTTCCTAAGTGGCTAACAGCCACACCACTCCTGTGGGGGTTGTGGGGGTGGTAACTCCAACAGGGTCCAGGAGACATGAACAGAGGCCTTCCATCCCATGCAAGTGAATTATCACTACCGGGTCCCAGGGTTCAAGATCTAGCCTCGACTGGAAACCAGGCTGTCTGCCTGTAGCCCATGGCCCCACGTGTTATTACACTCGTTCAACCAACACAGAAGATCTGTACAAACTGGTGTCTCTGTGCGTAACAGATTGTTATATTTTTCTCTGAAAGTACACAACCTGAGAGAAAAGGCATGAATAATAGTTGGTGTGCTCTAATACATATGTCTAGTCCCTGAACAATAGTGGACCATAAAACCTGTTCAAACTTTTAAAATAATTTTTGTGATTATAATTCATCCTTTGAACTTTCTCATTTTTCACTACTGCTAAGACTCAAACCCTGGGACCAATGGCTGAGGTGCCCATTTAACAAATCAAAGCATGTCTGGCTGTCAGTTCTCCCTGATATTTCTCAGTTCCTACCTGTTACAAGGTGTACCTAGTAGAACTGTCCTCCACTCCAGGGATTGTTCCATCTGTCTTTCAACAGAATCATATGAATATATTGTCAAGGCAGCATACATTTATTTACAGTGATGTCAGTATCATGCTCTGTGTTGTACACGTTTATGGGATATTATAGGATGCAATGCCTTCTGCTGATGTGCATCTGATCTTCACGGGGGGGAGAGGGCGATTGGCTGGACCCTTCCCAGAAAAGTCTCTGTGCAGAGGTGATGCTGGAGACCGAAGAGAATATCACTGCTACAGGTAACACTGTGACATTTCTTTTGCTTTTCAAAATAAGGGAACAAATGTTTCTTGGTTATTGATGATCTTCTGTTATTTCAATTGAGAATGAGGAAGAATGAGCTGAATAAATCAGGTTCAGTTTCTCTCCAGTATGTGCTCTTGTATGATATTGCAGAGTTCTTGCATCTGAGTAGGCTTTAGGACATTGATTACATTCATAGGGTTTCTCTCCAGTGTGTGTTCTTTCATGACTACGGAGATCATTATAATGGGAAAAGGCTTTACCACATTCATTACATTTATAACGTTTCTCTCCAGTATGTATACTTTTATGATATTGAAGATTCCCGGGTCTTGCAAAGGATTTACCACATAGATTACATTCATAAGGTTTCTCTCCAGTATGCATTCGTCTATGATATTGGAGATGACTAGGATATGCAAAGGCTTTACCACATTGATTACATTCATAGGGTTTCTCTCCAGTGTGTGTTCTTTTATGTCTATGGAGATTACTATTACATGAAAAGGCTTTATCACATTGATTACATTTATAGGGTTTTTCTCCAGTATGTATTCTTTTATGACTTTGGAGAAGACTGGGTTTTGCAAAGTCTTTGCCACAAAGATTACATTCATGAGGTTTCTCTCCACTGTGTGTTCTTTTATGATACTGGAGATATGTGGATATTGCAAAGGCTTTGCCACATAGATTACATTCATAAGGTTTCTCTTCAGTATGTATTCTTCTATGACTTTGGAGATTCCTGGGACATGAAAAGGCTTTACCACAATGATTACATTCATAGGGTTTCTCTCCACTGTGTGCTCTTTTATGATATTGAAGATGACTGAGTCTTGCAAAGGATTTACCACATAGATTACATTCATAAGGTTTCTCTTCAGTATGTATTCTTCTATGACTTTGGAGAAGACCGTTATGTGAAAAGGCTTTACCACACTGATTACATTCATAAGGTTTCTCTTCAGTATGCATTCTTCTATGACGTTGGAGATTCCTGTGACATGAAAAGGCTTTACCACATTGATTACATTCATAGGGTTTCTCTCCACTATGACTTCTTTCAGGCCTGCAACAATAATTGGCACATGTGAAAGCATTACCACATGCATTTCCCTGATTAACTGTTTTACCAGTATAAATTAATTTTACAGTTTGGTCTAATAATAAAGAACACTCAGATCTTAAGGTTTTATCACTTTGTATGCTCATGGTGTTCTTGTTCACTATGTGTTGTTTAACCTCTTTAAAATACCTGTAATCGTAAGAACATTTATTACAGGACTCACATTTATAACATCTTTTTTGATATGAGATTTCTTTGTTTTTTTGTTTTGTTTTCAAGACAGGGTTTCTCTGTGTAGCCATGGCTGTCCTGGAACTCNCTCTGTAGACCAGGCTGACCTCACACTCAGAAATTCACCTGCCTCTGCCTCCCAAGTGCTGGGATTAAAGGTGTGCGCACCTATATGATGTAGTTCATATATCTGAAGAAATATGGAACAACTCAGACCATTAAAACACTGATTGCATTCATAATTTTTCCTGTAGTGTGAATCATACAACATTAGCACTGTGACCAAAGACAAACAGCAGAATTTCCAAATTTCTACTAACCAGAGATTTTCTGCAATGTGACTTTGGGGATGATCCCACTAAGGTCAGAAAACCAATTAATTGCAAACCTCTATAATATTCAGAAAGTACCAAAATCAGAATACTACATCTCTTCTCACTGCTGTGGAATAGAATTGCTCTTTTCAATATCACTAAGCTCACATGATTTTATTCATTCTGACACTCGATATAACCATTAAAAGAAGAACAACAACTGAAAGGCTTCTACATTGCATTCACACAGTTTGACATTTTGTTCCTCATAGACATGTGGTATATGGATTAGGGTTTCTCTATGACAATATTCTTGACTCTCATAAACTGACTTCTCAATAAACATAGCAATATGAGTATCACCAACTTTACCATGGACTATTTGCTTATTAGAAGGTTTTGGATATATATTTANCACTATTCCATCTGCAATATCTAAACATTATGAGAGTACACAGATTGGCCGTTCCACAGCATAACTCTAATAGAGCTACTAATCAAATAAAGGTTATTTTTACAGTACTGGTAAGAAATAACCAATACCGTACCTTGTCTCCTTTCTAAGAGGAATGCCTTGCAAACACAAATCAGATAACTGACATTGAGGACACGGTTTTGTGAGAATAATATTATCATAGCTACACTTAAAGGACTGATATTTTACACTCTTGCCTTTATTTAGAGATTCCAGAACATATTCAAATTTCCTCAGAGATATATTTGTATCAGCTTGCATATGAAAATTACCTTTCATGTCTTCTAGAACTTTGATATTGTTCTTCAAAATGTTGGTNTTCCCAATTGTACCCTAAAATACAGTACCAGAAAATGAATGATATGGTATTGGAAATTGGGCAAAATTCAAGTTACTGTTAATTTTCACAGCGCAGAACCTGATTTATTCATTCAGCTGAATCTTCCTTGTTGTCAATTGAAATAACAGAAGATCAATAACCAAGAAACCTTTTCCCTTATTTTGAAAAGCAAAAGAAAGCTCACAGTCTTACCTATAGCAGTGAGGTTCCAATAGGTCTCCAACATCACATCTTTGTAGAGACTCTTCTGGGAAGGATCCAGCAAATTCCACTCTTCCACAGTGAAGTTCACATGCACATCATCATAAGTCACTGCATCCTAAAGTATCCCATACACATGTACAACACAAAACATGATACTGTCAATATCACTATAAAGTAATGTATGCTTCCCAGACAATACATTTATATAATACAGGTGCTTTCTCCACTTGTCTACTGACACCAAAGTTATAATCTACTCACCATGTCATTTTAGAAGGAACTTGTCACTTCTTTTATAAGGTTCTCCTATGTCACTTCTGAACCCTTTGAATAGGATATAACCTTGCAAGAGAAATGCCAATTGACAGGGAGAAGTCTGGGGAAACAGATCAACAGTACTCAGCACACATCCAAGAAATTGTATGAACAATTATTAACTATATAAATGATGGGCAAGCTTAGTGATGGGCACAGTCAGGTTTATGTAGAAGAGCTGGATTCCAGCATGGTCTATGTAACAAATTCCAGGACAGCAAAGTTAGATATTAAAACCCTCACTCCCTCCAAATATCAACCAATGAAACAAAAATGATAGAATGAATGCACAAAAATGATAGAATGATAGTTTTTTTACTGAAGTTCATACAAAGAATTATACATTCACTGTAGTTCTGTACTCATCTTGCAGAAACATGAAGCACACCAGTTTAAACAGCAACACTGATAAAATTTTACTAATGGGAATGCATGTTGAAACAGTTACATATGGCCAGGCAGTGGTGGCACACACTTAATCCCAGCACTTGGGAGGCAGAGGCAGGCGGATTTCTGAGTTCGAGGCCATCCTGGCTTACAAGGTGAGTTCCAGGACAGCCCAGGCTACACAGAAAAACCCTGTCTGAAAAAAACAAACAAACAAATAATAATAATAATAATTAATAACTAAATAAACAGTTACATATGGACAGATGAAAATACTACAATTACAAATGATGATCATTAATAAGCAACATAGAGCAGGGGAGACATTGCAGCTGTGGAAAGCTCTTAGTGGTCTTCCACATAATGGTGGTCAATTTCTGGCATTCACACGGGGACCAACAACTACCCATTACTTCAAGATCAGGAGTTCTGAGGTCATCTTCTGACAACACATGATATTCGTATGTATGCACACAGGCATGATACTCCTATTTATTAAAAAATATCAGAACAGCTGGGCATGGTGGCGCACGCCTTTGATCCCAGCACTTGGGAGCCAGAGGCAGGCAGAGGCAGGCGGATTTCTGAGTTTGAGGCCAGCCTGGTCTACAAAGTGAGTTCCAGGACAGCCAGGGCTACACAGAGAAACCCTGTCTCAAAAAAACAAACAAAACAAAACAAAACAAAAAAATTAAAATTAAAAAAAAAATTTCAGAACAAGCACAAGATTTAGGCAGAACATTCTATACCTGGAATCCAATGACTCTGAAGCCACAGGCAGTATTGATGTCATAAACATATGCCATCCTGACAAGTAGAATATAACTGATATATTTGGCCAAATTTCAAAATTAAAGATGTGGATGAAGAACTGCACAAAAGCATATGCTTATTGTGCAAAACATTAGGGGGCTTATGTGGTTTGTATACCTACAATCAGAATAGGAACGCCTTCACAGAGAATTTTTTCTTGAAAAACAAAAATAAAGGTAAAAATATAAAACCACCAGGCTTGCAAGATAGCTTAGCACTGAATAGCAAATGTGTCTATTATAACGTATATAATTTTGGGATACAGACCAAATGGTGAATGTATGGGGGCATGAGAAGAAAGATGAAGGATCAATTTCAACCATAGCACAGTAGACACAAAAAATACTTTCCTGTTTAAAAGAAATGCAGGGGCAAAGCTGGAGCAGAGACTGAGGGAATGGCTAATGAAAACTCACCCAACCAGAGACCCATCCCATGGGTCTGAAGCACCAATCTATCACATTATTAGGGATACTCTGTTAAGCTCCCACACAGGAGCCTTGCATAATTGTCCATTGAGAGGCTCCACCCAGCAGATGCAGAGAACCACAGTGAAACATAGGATGAACCTGGGGACGCTTATGGAAGAGTTGTGGAAAGGACTGAAGGCCCAGAAGAGGATAGGAAATCCAGAGGAAGAACAACAGTTTCAACTAACCTGGACCCCTGGGGACACTAAGAGACTGAGCCACCAACCAAATAGCATACACAGGCTGGACTTAGGTCCCTGGCACATATGTAGCAGATGTGCAGCTCAGTTTTCATGAGGGTCCTCCAACAACTATAGCAGGGGTTGTCCCTAAAGCTGCTGCCTATCTTTGGATTCTTTCCCCTTACTGTGCTGCCATGTCTGTCTCAGTGGGAGAAGATACACTTAACCCTGCATTCCTTTCTCTTATCTTGGTGGCAAATTGATTTNAGGTTCAAGGCAGCCTGGGCCTGCCTGGGTAATTTTTACCTTAAGTTTACATTAAAAGAACCCTTTATGTCTTACATTATTTGAACCTTAAATTCTCAGCCTCAGGCTTCTAAGCTCACAACAAAACAACTCATAAGTTA
>NW_018394052.1:39614-40837 GCF_900095145.1 Mus pahari | reverse complement strand
GTTTGGGATCATTACAAGAATCTTTCTACACACAAGCCAAATGCTCTGCGCAGATGCAGCCCCCACAGTGAAGTTATTCAGAGGCCACCTCTGGGTACAGCGAGTGGCTTAGTCTTCAGGGGACCTCACAGGTGGCCCCGGATTCCCACGCAGCCCCGGGAAAGACCCACCACAGCACCTCGCGCTGCAGCCCCTGCTTCTCCCCATTGTTGGCAGTGACCCTGTGCTCACCATGTCGCACCCTCCTCAGCATTCAGCGGCACTAAGCAGAGCACAGCACACAGGATCATTCAAGTCTGCTCTGCAACCAAGCGAAACAGGCGGCTCTGCAGCCAGAAACACCCGCCTTCCCTTTGGACTGGCAGGTCCGCCTAGAGGCTCTGATTGGCCCCTACGTCCTAAGTGACTCGAGCACCTCCCTTAGGGTTAGAGTGTGCTGAAGGTACACAGTGTAGAGGTCCTTAGTCCAACAAGCTTCAAGTCCAGGGCCGGACCTTATCCAGATCTGCAGGGGTTTGCATTTCTGTAGTACTCGTGTCCATCCTCCAACAGCCTCTGTCTCCCCGCGCAGCCCCAGGGAGGAAGCACCACTCCACCTGCCACTCATCCGCTGCTTGCTCCTCCCCTAGGTGGGCAGTGACCCTGTGCTGACCAGGTCCTGACTTCAGCCTGAGCTTCCCTCACTCACTAGGTTGTTTGTCTTTTTCCTGGAATTAAGGTAGGGAGCTTGCATAGTCCATTACTCAATTTGCAGGGGATTTATCAGTCTGTCCCACAAGCGAGAAGGTGCCCAGAATATTAACACTTAAAGAGAGTTATGGGAAAACAACAGTTTTGTTTCCTTGCTGTTGGGATTCAGACCCAGGACCAGAGGCTGACCTGCATATTTTTAACAATCAAAGCTGATTGGGTGGAGCCACCCACCTGCCACAGGCAAACTGGGTTTGCCTGAAACTGAGGCTGGAAATGGAAAGATATTGGGGCAAGAGAAGAATGAAGCCAAGACAAAGGTTCTGATCAAGGCTCAGAGTTTAATAATAAGGTTCGCGTTTATAAAGGGGAAACCCACAAAACCCATGCCCTTCTTCAGCTGCAGTATGTTGTAGAGTAATGTCAGTGCAGGCAGCCAAACAGCTAAGTTCCCATGAGAACCTACAACTGCAGCCAAGACAGATGTCTCCGTCCTGGCCGATAAGGCCTTTTGTGGCGAATGTTCAAGGTCT
>NW_018394052.1:31037-38429 GCF_900095145.1 Mus pahari | reverse complement strand
CATTAAAAAGCCAACTTCATTGAAACTCTGGTATATACTGAAGACCGAGACATCCAGCCACATTAACTGCACCACACTGGATTCTTCAACTTTCCATTGGTAGCAGCCATTGTTAGACTGGGAGACATTCAAGTAAATTCACTTTCAACAATGCATACAGAGATTCATTCTATCAGTTCTGTTCATCAAAGGAATCTTTACTAATATAGCTGTGCGTGTGCACAGGTTGTTGTTTTTCCACCTTCCCACTGAGGAAGATGTGCCAGCTAACCATAGTGCTCCACAGTGTTTGTCATGTCTCCCACTTTTCTCCCAGCGTGTCTCATACCTGCCAGGTGAAAAGCAGCTGTAGATTACCTGAACCCAGAATGAAGGCACAAAACAAAATCTTGTTTCCTAAAACCTCTCTGTCATTGTTAATATTCTGGGCACCCTTCTTCTGTGGGACAGATTAATAACTCCACTGAAGTTGAGTAATGTGCTCTGCAAGCTGTCTACCTTGATTCCAGGAGGAAGAAGAAGTGCCTGTTGAGTGCTGTGAGGGGAGCTCAGGCAGTCTTTGAGGCATGGCGAGCATAGGGTCACTGGGTACTCATGGCAGGCACAGGCAGCTGAGCAGAGAAAGCTGGAGTAGTGGGTTCTCTTCGGGACTAGGTGGGAAGACAGGTGGGCAGGCTGTTTGGAGGATAGGCATAAGTAGTACTGAAATGCTAATCTCTGCATATATGGAAAAGGTCTGGACCTGGACTGGAAGCCTGGGCCTGGAAACACTATGCTGTGTTTTTTCTATTTCTAAGGGAGGTGCTCCTGTCACTCAAGACTCACTGGCTAGTCAGGGCCTTCAGGCAGACCTGCCAGTCAGACTAGGTGCCGTGTTCTTCTGGAAGCCATGTTGCTGGTTCAATCCTGTGACTAAGTAGGGTTGAATGGTACAGTGAGAGATGCCCTGAAAGTTGATGGTGGGTGATGTGAGGGGAGTTCAGGCCAGCTCTGAAATCAGGAAGTGGTTAGCCCACAGTCATTGTCCACATTCAGGAAGAGCAGCCGGCTGAGCATGGGGAGGTGGTGTGTTGGGTCCTCCCTGGGGCTGGGTGGGAAACTGTGGTGAGTTGTGGCAGCCTTTGAGGTGTCTTGTGTTTCTAACCACTCTCAGGAACCAGAGGTAACCTCTGAGTAATTTCACTTATGGGCGCTGCATCTGGGCAAAGCATTCCCATCAGATTCTGTGTGTAGAAACATCCTTGGAAGGATACCAAACTAGGAGTGGCCTAGTTTCTCTAGTTTCTTCTAGAAGTTCTGTCCTTAGGATTTGACATTTAGGTGTAAGATCCATTTGGAGTTAATTTGTGGAGGTTGTTAAAGGCATCTCATGTGTTGGGTAGCAATCCAATATTAAGGTNTGATGTGGAAGAGTATGATNGGTGAGGGAAAGGATTTATCAGTGCCTAGGACACNGTAAGGTAGAATTTAGCTGAGGGAGAACTGCCTCTAAAACATCCCACAGATAAGTAGTATGCTAACCAAGCCTGCTAGAGATTAAGATGCTAGGATACACATGTTTGTTCACCAGGACATTTGAGAAATTGTGGCTCTAACCTGTGATAAAGGAGACACCCCTTATTTACAACCAGCCACCACGCAAATCCTCATATTAAAGAGCAGGCTTTTATCAAGCTGCTCAATGGGGTCCTTACAGGATCACAACCAACATTAAGGCCTGCTGTGCCATAAAAGTCTAATTTTCTTGAGAAAAACATAGTTCTGCCACACGGACAAGATTACACTTGTTGACAAGTCTTTGAAAAAGAAAGAAAAAAACTCAGTCATGTTGAGGGCTGTCCTAATCACGAATGGGTTTCTCTGAGGCCCTCATGCATGATGAGTGACAGCTTTTTCTCAAACCCAGGAACATGCTTGGCAGAACCAATGACAGCTGGGAGGTTTCCCTAAGGCCCTAATGTATTGGGAATCAAATAGTGCTCCGTCTTTAAAGTCAGGAATATGCTTATGAGAGCTGGTAATGGTCTGGGGTCAAGGACTTTGGCGAAGGATTGCTTCAGATTTTGGAACACAACTCTGTCTACCACACGGGGATCTTGNTTTCAGTCCTAAATCCTTTGTAGGCCTAGTCAGTAATGTTTTTAAGATGGCCTGAGTATCTCCTCCTGAGTTTGTCCCATTGTGTGAGAGTTTCTGATGACTTCANAGAAGTCTCCCATTTCTTTCTGTTTTCCACTGTAAGTAGTATACAAGGTGCTATTCTTCAGTGGCTTACTTAGTGTAAGACATGGCTTCTGCGAGGCCTCCCCACCCTGGCTTCTATACTTGCTACCTTCTCCTTTTCCTGTCTTTTTCATGCTCTGGGACTTTGTACTTAGGAACCTGTCACTGATGTTGTTTCAAGGCACTGGTGTACTTAAGAAATAATTCTGGGGACATATTTGCTGTGTAAGTGTCTGTTTGNAGTTTCCAGTCTATATTTAAATTGTTCCAAAAATTAACTTAGGGCCTGAACCCAAAAGAGACTTAAGGGTGACAGCATAGGTGGGAAATAAAATCTATTCTCAGTGGGCTCTTCTTTGAGCATTAGCCAGAGCTGAATGCATGCTCTCATTAAAGTGATTTCTCTTACTTAATATTTTAATTGTGTGTGCAGTGGTTTAAAAGATCTTACTGAATCTCGCGTAGTCATAAATTGTTTTCTGTATGAGTTCTTTCAGGACTTCAAAGATTACTGAGACATGCAAAGAATCATAGCAGGCAAGTTTCAGAAAATGGTAAGGAAAGGTGTTTCAGGAATTAAGACACCCAGAGGGCTTAATACACAGTACTCTCAATTCATTAGAAGAGGAGTTGGCCTTACTTGGGAAAAGCAAATGATTTAAGTAGATAAACATTTGTAAAGTATGTTACACCTACAAGAAATGCAAATATGCACAGACGTTTGAAATATTTAATATAAAAGTAAAAACATACCTTAGAATTATGTCGTGCAGCCATACGATCTCTGTCAACATACAGTGTGACTTTGTTTTGTCATGTGATTTATTTCTTTTAAATATGTAACACAATGTCTTGTTTTCTTAGACTTCAAACACTCAGAAAAAATTTAACTAGAAGAAAAGGTGTCAAGAAAAGGGGAATAGTTCTGGCTGTAGGAGGTCAGAACCATTCACTGATCAGGCTGCTGGAGGTGTCTGGGATCTGTTAGTCATGAGAATGGTATTTTTAAGAAACCTCTTCCTTATGGCAGCTTAAGATTTGCCAGGGAAAGATAAAAATAGGTGACCAGTTTGATCCTGGAGACACTCCATAGGCAGTGGTCATAACCCTTTTGTGGGTCCAATGATCGCTTCACAGGGGTCCCCTAATATCATTAGAAAACACAGATTTTACATTACAATTCCTAACAGTAGCAAAATTATACTTATGAAGTAGCAACAAAATATATTGTATGGTTCACGGTCACTGGAACTTAAGGAACTGTATCCAAGGGTCACAAAGTTAGGAAGACTGAGAACCACTGTGCAAAGGGGTCATGACCCACAGGTTGCGAACCACTGCTCTAGAGGCACCTGCTGGCCAGTTTCCAGCATGAAGGGCCTTCATACTTGCTCTCAGCTATTCATGAAGCCTTTGGCATGTCAGGTGTGGTTGGGAGAAGGAGAGCAAGAGAAGAGAAGAGGAGAGGAGGAGAGAGAGAGAGAGAGAGAGAGAGAGAGAGAGAGAGAGAGAGAGAAACAGAGACAGAGACAAAGAGACAAAGAGACAAAGAGACAGAGACAAAGAGACAGAGAACCATTGACATAGCAGTGATTGTTTTTTAAAAATGCCTTGCTGATGTTCAGTCCCCAAGAGGAGAGGTCCCAGCTTCTCCCTTTGTGGGCCTTTGTACCGAAGGCTTTCTACAGAGATCTCTGGCCTGACCAGGTTCGAGAGTTCATGCAAAGGGGAGTGATTGTGAGCAGGGAGGGGAAGTCATTTCCACCACTTCCACTTCTGCAGATGACTCCACCTCTGTCTCTTCTGTGCAGCCTAGGCTACTCCACTTCCCCCGGTACTGAGTCAGGTTGGGCTGACTGGATGCCAGGCCTACTACCCAGTGGGGAGTGCAGCGGAGTTTCAGGTGGCATTTAGGGAAAACAGACCTCTTGCCAAGTGTTACAACTCTCAGGGTAGGAGGGAAAAGGGAAGTTCTGGTCTCATTGGGAGAGTCCTGGGCTTGGTATCTATCATGGCTGGGAGTGAGGAGAGGCCTTCTATGAAAGATTTGACAGCAGCTCTGCAGTTAAAGGCCTTCTCCACGGTTTCCCACAGTGCTTCCTGATGAAAAAAGTCTGTGGTTCCCCATCATCTATTGCCATGGAGGAAAATGGCTGTGTAAAACCACACCCCATGTCTCAGGGTGGACCTGAGATTAAATACCTTTTGCATGGAAGAATGTCTGAGAAAGAAGCTTATTGGCTATGCTCTCCAGACCTCTAGGTACCACATTAGCATGGAGATCTCTGTCTTGCTCCTACATGACCACAGATCACACATCTCTTTTCCTCTTGTCTTGGTCTGAGACATTAGGGATGCCTCCTCTTCATGTGGAAGGGCTTGTGCTTATGGGACTGATGACCACAAATCCATTGGGGGGGGGACTGCTGACAGGGGCCTGGTACCCAGGTCAGGCAAAGCTCCTACTGTCCCTTCAGGGTCTCAGGGTCTCCAAAATCTTTAGCTCAACCGAGGACAAGGCTACCTCTTAGGGTTCACTGCTTCACACTTCTGATCAAGGCCCAACCCGTGGACAGTGTGAAGCTTGTAGTGGCAGGCTGGGCCTGAGTCTTCTCAGAATTGGATTACTTGGAAATTCAGTGGATAGTCAACTCCATCTGTACTGGCTAACTTTGTGTCAACTTGGCACAGCTGGAGTTATCACAGAGAAAGGAACTTTAGTTGGGGTAATGCCTCCATGAGATCCAGCTGTAGGGTATTTTCTCAATTAGTGATCAAGTGGGGAGGGTCCCTTGTGAGTGGAGCCATCTCTGGGCTGGTAGTCTTGGGTTGTATAAGAAAGCAGGCTGAGCAAGCCAGTGGAAGCAAGCCAGTGAAGAACATCCCTCCATGGCCTCTGCATCAGCTCCTGCTCCCTGACCTGCTTGAGTTCCAGTCCTGACTTCTTCAACGATGAACAGCAATGTGGAGGTGTAAGCCAAATAAACCCTTTCCTCCCCAACTGCTTCTTGGTCATGATGTTCGTGCAGGAATAGAAACCCTGACGAAGACACCATCAAAGGTTAAATACTAACACGGGACCAACAGTAAATAAGTAGCTTAAGGAAGAGTTGAAAAGAACTTTGGAAAGAGAGTTCAAGAGGATGTGAAACCATTAAGAGAATAACAATTAGCTCTAAGTCTTTGATGGTAGCAGTTGGGCACAAGGCAGGGCTGGATGCACACTGTGGCTGTACAATGCACCACTGCAACTCCCATGTCCCCAGAGATGCCCCCGCTTTATGCCCAGGCCTACATCCCCACTCCCTATTTGTCCCCTCCATACTCTGCATCATCTCTCTTGTGGAGGCACATGAGCCCAAGCTGGTGTGTCCACGCCTTGCAGGTTGGTGTGGAGGGAACAAAAGCATTTTGAGTTTGAGGGCTCCTGACCCTCCAGGGTGCTGGTGGTGATACCAGAGGTGACCTGGACCCTTTCTGTGGATGGCTCCAGCAGCGGCAGGCATCACAGCCACACGTAGGAAGCCCAGTGAGCTCTGGCGCGCCTCTTCCAACTGCTTAAGTTAGTCTTACCCCACCATGTTACTCCCTGGGCTGTAGTTTCCTAGTGTCCACTTCCCTCAGCCAGTCCCTAGCAGCCAACTTACAACTGGTGTGGACCAGGGGAATCCAACTATTTAATTAAAACAAAGCCTGGCGAAGGCCCGAGGTGGGTGGGTGTTGACAGATGTGATATCTGCCCAGTGCTCTGAATGTCAAAGTGAAGAAATTCAATGAAGCGCGGGTAAACGGCGGGAGTAACTATGACTCTCTTAAGGTAGCCAAATGCCTTGTCATCTAATTCGTGATGCTCATGAAGGGATGAACGAGATTCCCACTGTCCCTACCTACTGTCCAGTGAAACCACAGCCAAGGGAACGGGCTTGGCGGAATCAACAGGGAAAGAAGACCCAGTTGACCTTGACTTTAGTCTGGCACAGTGAAGAGACCTGAGAAGTATAGAATGAGTGGGAGGCCCCTGGCTCTCCCCTGTTCTCTGGGAGGAGTTGGAGCAGAGGATGTTGGCCTCTCAGGCAGCAGATGAAATACTCTTATCCTTCTATCACTGACCCAGTTAGGCAGAGGGGGAGACTGAGCAATCAATGTTTCTTGCTTCTGGTGTGCCAAGCGCTTGCAGGAGCACATTGTCTGGTGATACCAACGGAGACAGTGCCAGGTGCGGAATTTGGCTGGGGAGGTACACCTGTCAAACAGTAATACAAGCGTCCTAAATCGAGCTCTTGGGGGACAGAGACTACACATGCAGCAGAAGGGCAAAAGCTCACAACTACCCCGGTGGGTGTGGCAGTTCTTGCAGGTAGGCAGGGCTGCAGGGGACCCTGTCCCATGGCGGTGAGGCACACCATCTGAGAAACAGGACACACTAACCCTCTGAGCATGGTCAGAAGAATGGCAGCAGGTGGGAGAGGCCACAATGGAGGTCGGCGACGGCAGGAGACTAGGTGGCAGCCAGACCTGACAGAAATCAAAGGAGAGTGGAACCATGAACTTGGCCCACGCCTCGTGAGAGATGGAAGAGGAGAAGGGGAGGTGGACAAGTGACTTTACCTGCCAAGCGGATGGGGGGGGGGGTGCTGAGCCCTCAGAGGAAGGCTGGATCTCTGGGAGAGGGGGAAGACTTTGACCGGAGCCCCAACTGCCACATCATGAGTTATGCACTGATTTATCTCACTGCCCAGGCACCCACCTTGATAGATGGCAGTTCCCACAAAGACTTACCAGAGGAAGTCGAGGACAGAGTAGCAACGCCCCCACACACACTCACAATATACCTTGGCCAACTGACCCACCACAGGTGGATGACAACAGCCAGACTACCTTTCCCTCATATGGCACTTTCCCTCACATGCACCCCTGCCCCCACTCAAAGACCATACAAATGCTGCTTCAGCTGCAGGGCCAGGATGCCCTCCAAACTGCTCTCCCCTCCTTGGGGAGCTCCCAGACAATGGTGACTGACCGGGCCTTTTCTTGCCTGGCCATCCACGAATGGGGATTTAGGCAACCTGGCCACAGGTATGCCAGACTGAGAGAGAACACAGTGGGGGTGGAGTGGGGTGTCAGGGACCAGGTTGAGAAAACCCAGGCATCTTACACCCAGGGCATCCC
>NW_018394052.1:29677-30682 GCF_900095145.1 Mus pahari | reverse complement strand
CCATTTCTCTCTAGGTTTGTGATCCCCTTCAAGGACCATGGAATAAAGTGTCCCGCGGGCCGGGGCAGTGGGGGAAATGACATAGCAGAAAGAGGGAACTAGAGCCAGTTATGGTAGGGGCGAAAGGAACACCCCCCCACTAGGCCCCTTGTACAGGACTGAGAGACCACTCAAGTGATGAATGGGCATGCAATGTAAGCAGCAGGAATCCCGTTGTCCACACTCTGAGAGCAGCCTCATCGTGTCTACAGTGCTGTGCAGGCTCCAAACTAACTGCAAAGGACTTAGACCCTTGGGCAGCAATAGACCACCATTCACCAAAAGTCTGCCCCCAAGAGAGAGATCAGTCTTACAAGACATGGACCCTCCTGGCGATTAGGAGGGTAGGACACCTGCATTCTGCCTTAAGGTGGAACACTGCCAAGAAAGGGGGTGAGGCAATACCACACATTCCAAGCAGGAGAGCAAGCACCACACACAGCATGTCTGCATTGCAGGAACAGAGGAAAGGGGTACACAAGCCGGAGGGATACATGTGGCAGCACATCTGGAGGATGGGAGGCAGGTGTTGACCAGGATCCCAACTACTTTTCTTTCCCCATCCCACACAGATACTCTACAAGGGAGTGTGCACTGCCCTTCCCTACCACCGCAAGAACTCACAGCTCTGCACATTGCCAAAATGACAGCGCTGCCCGATATAATCCCTCTTCAAACTTGGAGTGGGAGGCATGGGTCATGGTAGAAAAAAAGAGCAAATGCTCTCCCACACCAAAGACAGGAGTAGACCAAAGACAGGGATGCACTTGGCTGAAGGTCTGGGCAGAAGGCTGTCAGGAGCCAACAAGAAGCAGCTAAAAACTAGTAGGTGATCTTCCTGAGATGGAACCGTCCTTGATTAAAATCTACCACGCGGGCTGGTGAGATGGCTCAGTGGGTAAGAGCACCCGACTGCTCTTCTGAAGGTCCGGAGTTCAAATCCCAGCAACCACATGGTGGCTCACA
>NW_018394052.1:17534-27325 GCF_900095145.1 Mus pahari | reverse complement strand
CTAATATCCACTTATCAGCGAGTGCATATCTAGTGACTTATTTTGTGATTGNCTAAGAATTTCATAAATTTATTGTTTTTAATAGCTAAGTAGTATTCCATTGTGTAAATGTACCACATTTTCTGTATCCATTCCTCTGTTGAGGGATGTCTGGGTTGTTTCCAGCTTCTGGCTATTATAAATAAGGCTGCTATGAACCTAGTGGAGCATATGTCCATATTACCACTTGGAACATCTTCTGAATATATGCCCTGGAGAAGTATTGCTAGATACTCCGGTAGTACTATGTCCAATTTTCTGAGAAAACATCAGACTGATTTGCAGAGTGGTTGTACAAGCTTGCAATCCCACCAGCAATGGAGGAGTATTCCTCTTTCTCCACAACCTCGCCAGCATCTGCTGTCACCTGAAGTTTTATTCTGACTGGTGTGAGGTGGAATCTCAGGGTTGTTTTGATTTGCAGTTCCCTGATGGTTAAGGATGCTGAACATTTTTTCAGGTATTTCTCAGCCATTTGGTATTCCTCAGCTGAGAATTCTTTGTTTAGCTCTGTGTCCCATTTTTTTTATGGGGTTATTGATTTTTTTTGGAGTCTAGCTTCTTGAATTCTTTGTATATGTTGGATATTAGTCCCCTATCAGACTTAGGATTGGTAAAGATCCTTCCCCAATCTGTTGGTGGCCTTTTTATCTTATTAACAGTGTCTTTTACATTACAGAAGCCTTGCAATTTTATGAGGTCCCATGTGTTGATTCTCGATCTTACAGAACCAGCCATTGCTTTTCTGCTTAGGAATTTTTTCCCCTGTTCCCATATCTTCGAAGCTTTTCCCCACTTTCTCCTCTATAAGTTTTACTCTCTGGTATTATGTGGAGTTCCTTGATTTTAAGGGCGTCAGCTGCAGGGGGCACCATTATGAAGAAAGATCATATACAAGTAGGGTTAATGATTTTGTAACTTCCCAGCATGTATTAATTCATGTATGTGAAGGAAAACAGACCAGATTATGGGGGAGTACAATTTGGGTAGGTTATCTTGAGCCAGTTAATATTGAATTACCAATTAGGGGACTGTCCTGTGGAGATACATGTAATGCTCATTGATATGGTTAAGTCAGCTCAGAAATTTGAGACACAAACCATTGACTGTGCTTTGTTTGTTGGCAGTAATATTTTACATAGGCTCAAGGTCAAATACCATCTCTTTAATGATGTTCCCTCTACCAGGGAATGTCGGCTCCTTTGTAAAGTTAGTATACCTATGTAATTTTTGAAAAATATTTATCTTTTTTAAAAATCCAATTGTTAGGCTGGAGAGATGGCTCCTCTGACTGCTCTTCCAGAGGTCCTGAGTTCAACTCCAAGATACCACGTGGTGGCTCACAGCCATCTGTAATGGGATCTGATGCCCTCTTCTGGTGTGTCTGAAGAGAGTATACATAAAACAAATAAAACTTTTTAAAAAGTCAACTGTTGGTATTACTGTTTGAATTTCAATTTCTATATGTATCTCTGCTGTAATTTCTTGTTTGTTTCTATTCTCCAAAGTTTCCTCATCATTAGGAATTCCATTCCTTTTGCTCAGAGGCTTTGGTATTTGTTTCTCTTTAGAGCAGTGTCTTCTGTAGCTGAGACCTTGGTCACTATATGTAGTTAAGACTTGCTTTGAAGACCTAATCCTGCNTCTGCTGCACCGTGCCTTTAAGACAGTCATATACCTTCTTTCAGGCTGGGGCCTACTGCTCAGTGTGAAGGAAAAGACATTAGTGAATGAGTGTCTTCTAATCTCCATGGGTTTGGGGGAGAATTACAAATAAAGAGGGAACCATGCAACCATTGAGTTCATCGACCAACTTTGAAGCTGCTATAGCCACAGCACAGAAAGGCTGTGGAGGGAAGAAAGTAGGAGCTTTCCTGTTTAACAGTAGTTAGCTTTAGCAATGAGTACTCAGGTAATCAATTTTAGATGATCAGTAAAAGTCCAAACTGGCCATTTTGAGAAGTCCATGGACCAGGGAAATCAAGAATGTGGATGAAGAACTGAATTTTTTTTATAGAAACCAAATTTCTGTTAATAACACTTGTTCAACCAACAAACTGCTGTCTCTGTGCATAACAGAGCGTTATATTTTCATCTGAAAGTACACAACCTGAGAGGAAAGGTATGAATAATAGTTGGTGTGCTCTAATACATATGTCTAGTCCCTGAACAATATTGGACCATAAAGCCTGTTCAAACTTTTAAAATAATTTTTGAGATTATAATTAATCATTTGAACTTTCTCATTTTTCACTACTGCTAAGACTCAAACCCTGGGACCAATGTCTGAGGTGCCCATTTAACAAATCAAAGCATGTCTGGCTGTCAGTTCTCCCTGACATTTCTCAGTTCCTACCTGTTACAAGGTGTACCTAGTAGAACTGTCCTCTAGTCCAGGGATTGGTCTGTCTGTCTTTCAACTGCCCTTCCTTGTGTAATTTAACCATTTTGTTATCTGGTCGTTTTTATCTATCATTTACACACCTGACTGTTAGGTTATTTCTTCCCTGGTGATAGGTTATTTCTCTGCCTTTGAAATAAGCCAATTGAATCCAAATGAGATTATACTAAATGCAGGTTGATTGGGAAATTTCAGCAGGGTGAGTTCACTGACCTCAAGGAAGTAGGCCAGCAAATCACTTTGGGAGGGGTGGCTTGAGGGGGAAGAGAAAGACAGAAAGGGTGTATGCACAGAGAAAGAAGGGAAGGAAAAGAGCAAGAGGATACCAAAATGTCTGGCTTATACTGGAATGAGCCTCTGGGAGAAGGAAGCCCAGCATCTGGGCTGGAATGTTCAGGGTTGGGGGCAACTCATGCCAGATAGGGACTAAAAGATGCTGGGAAAACCTGGAGGCCAGGTCTGCGTTGNTATGTAAAATATACAACTCAGTCCCTTGTCTAGAACACTGACCTCTTGATCTGGATCTCCCTTCTCCCCTCTTCTCTTTCCTTACTTGGCTCGGGTTATGGCAAATCTGAAATTTCCCAGATGTTCCTATGTCTTGCTATGCTGTCCTTTTTATGTATAATAAACTCTCTACTATGCCATAACTAAAAGAAGCCATGTCTTTTTCTTTTCAATTTTTTTCACTCACTTCCCATTGACCGCTTCTTGTTTTCAAATTAAGGATTACTTTTTGCTTAATTGTTTTTACTGTTTGATTCCACAGAAGTTTGGTTACAGCATTTCCCAGCTATGATGTAGAGATGGCATCACCGGATATTGAGTATGTAATGGAATGTACACAAAAAGGGCCCTGTGCCTTGGAAGAATAACAGGAAGTGCTCTGGTAGACTGGAACATTGTACTAAAATACAAATTTCCCAGAGTAGGGCTCTGTCTGTCCGTAGGGTGGAAGAGCAGAACCGGGAAGGCCTCATATGTCTGAGTCATTTGATCTCTGATTCCCCAGGACAAGAGCTGCCTCTGTCTTGAGACCCAGCTTTGTTATCTAAGCTAATGAGGGACTCTGGCAGGCCTAGCAATGAGCACCAGTGGGAGGTAGCTTGGAGGTTCTTTCCAGGATTGTCCTGATGTAGCTGCAGAGAGCAGTAAAGGAGACCACAAGCCATGTCATGATGAGTATGGGTGCCACTGTCCCCAGACAAGGAGGACCATGTCTGCTGAGTCTTAGGTGCTTGACTGAGATAGCCTGTGGGTGAGACTGTGGTTCAGTTGGCCATGTGGTGACTTGACAGAGGCCCTTGGGCTCTTACCCTATCTGAATGTGGATTTCCTGGATGAGTGGTGAAAGGGGGCATGGGATGAGATGTGACAGGAATACATTGCAGTCCTGGCTATGGAAAGCCCTGGTGCTTATAGTATCACTTTCCAGTGTGCACACACAAGCATTCCTTTTGGTGTGCAGTAGCAAGACAGATTGGAAAACTGAAGGTCTGGTTTCTAGAAGTTTCTAATGCATTTCTCATTTAGCTTTGTGTAACAAATTTTATAAATAATTTTAGAAGTGGTATAAATGAAGTGATGGAGATTGTCCTTTTGTAATACTTGACCAAAATCTTTCCACTGACACCATCCATCTTGGCCTGATTCAGGGTAATTCACTTTCAGGGTACAAAAGGAGTTTCTAAGATGAAGAAGTTTCTCTAAGATGCATGGGGGGGGGGGAGTGCATGTGTCAGTGGAGCTGCGTTTCCTGAGAGACTGCAGAACCATAGCCTACCTTTCTGATCACCTCTGTTCCCAAAGAGAATATGGGGCCTCTGCCTGAAAGATAGCTTAGTAGTAGTTGGAGAGTCAGAAATATAACAGTTTAGGGGCCACTTTGAATTATTTCTGAATGAGTTGTGAAGTTTGTGTTTACTTAATTTCTATAACAGTATTCAAAAATAACATTTGTCAAGTTCAGGTTCTTCCTTGTGGGTTTTTCTTAGTTCCCTGGATGAAAATCTGTGTTTATTTTATGGTCAATGCTTTTGTCTTTTTTAGTCCTTGCCTTTATTCTTTCTCAAATACTGTACATAGTCTTGATTGTTGTAGCTTTGTGTCAAGTAAACAGTCACACTGGATCAATGTGTGTATCATTCCTTAGTAATCGTATTGAAAATTTCACTGAGTTTTTTTTTTTTTTCCACATGCCATATAGCTTTGTTATCAGCTCTACTTTTATAAATTCTTGAGAATTTTTTTGGATTGTGTTGAATTTATGCTGCAAGTTGGACATAGCCAACACCTTTTTCCTGGAAAATACATCATTTTAATAGTGTTTACTGTGATACTAAGGGGTAAAAACATTATTCTACATAATCACTTGTTTAGCAAACTGTAGTACGTCTATAAAACTGAAACTGATACGAAAGGGTTAAAGCCATACAACAAGGACTATAGTATACATTTTAGTATCACAGTTTATTGTTATGGTCACATAAAGTATATCCTACCAAGTATGATTTAACTGAGAAGATAAAAAGTGGAAATTAAACGAGATTCAGAATTGAAAAATGAATCTCAATTGACATGCAATTGTTTATTAGCATACAAAACAAAATTTAATGGCAGACTTTGTGACTCTCCACAAAGATCAAGTAAAAAATTGTTAAAACCCTGTTGTGTTGCTATAGTTATGGTAAAATTGCTTTTATTTATTGTACGTATTTGATGCATTTGGACATATTACCTACATCCACACAACATCATTACCTAACAAAAAACAACCAGGAAACCATATTCTCTATGCATTATTATTCTACCATGTTTATGAGTGTCTACAATATACAGAATTCTCATAAAATGATATAATTGCTATGAATCCCAGATGAGCCAGTTTTAGTGGTCATCGGTTTCTCAGACTGAAGGTAAAAGGACAAAGAACTCTATGCTGGGCTTTGTGTCTAGGGGTCGAAGAAACACAATGAGTTGGGAGTCTTACACATCTCGTCTACACTACTGGTAGCAACAGAAAATGAAGCACAGAAACAACACAAAATCTAGGTGAAAAACTCACCTTCAAAGGTTGTTCTAACATTTTTTTTTTAGTTGGTATGTGTTTTTCTTGTACCAAGAGTTGCTTCAGAGATGATAATCAAATGTTCTATTATAGGATACATTAAAATTGCAGAAAGTTGCTTTGTTTGGATGGTGTGAGAGCTTTCTGTCAATGAATCATGTATCATGAAAAAGCAAAAATGGCACTAAGAAACACACTGACTTGTTTGAACTTAAAGAATGACAACAAATTACAGCTGAATAAAAATGTAGTACTCTTTGACAAGTGTCTTATCTTTGATTTTTTTCTCATCAAAAAGCCAAACTGAGATGGTGACACTTTGATTGTCACTTTGGAGAATGTGTTTAGACATGTAGCATTTTTATATAACAGCTTGCATGTTTAATATAAAATTTATGTAGAAATACTGTATGACATGGCATATGTAGTTCAACTTTTTTTATATACATTTTGTGGCTGTGCCAGGCAAACAGGGGAGGGCTCCTGGCTCAGAGCTAGGAAAGTACAATGAAACGGGGATCTCAGAGGCTGTGCTGCCTTGGGGTGAGATGTCTTTAACCCTGGGTGAGTTTCCTGGTCAGTGCAACCAAAGAGGGGGCTAAAACAGCTGGAAGGTGGACAGAGAAACAGATCGCCCTAAAGACCTGGAAATGGCCACTCTCAAATGACAAGACTGCTGATCCAAGGAAGTTTTGCTAACTTTGTTGGAATGGATGAAGAACANCCTTCTGACTAACGACAACTCCAGAACTACACAGTCACATATGGACTGCGCAGAGGGCAGACAGGAGGGGGAAAGGGAGGTCTCTGTCCTTTCCACCCTGTAAAACAAGGGAGGGAGAGACTGAGGGTTTAGCAGCAGCCTGATTTTGATCTGGATGCTGTCTTGAAGAGCTCTCTGTCATGGGCAATNCAGTGTGTCTAGGTTCTGTTGGTAAGAAGGATTTAACCCAAAATGGGGGCTTAGTAACTAAATCGATTGGGGTGGAAACAGTCTCCTTTCCACTCTCAGTCACAGAAAAATCAAGTGCCACACACAGTAGACTGCCACAAGGGGGCAGTAAAGGTCACCCAGCAGGTGTGTCTGCTGTATCTAACCTGATTTGGGGACAGAGTCCTAATGGTGAATGTATGAGAGCACAAGAAGAAAAGTTAAAGCAANCATTGGTTCCTGACTCCAAAGAATTTGGTTCCACCATGCCGCTGCACATCTTGTAGGCAGGACATATTTTACATGGAGGGGTTGTTAGGTGGGTGGCTGTCTAGGATTGTATTTCTGTAGCCTGTAGAGTGCCTTCTCATCTGAAAGAGACTAGAACAATGGAGTGCAACCTCCAAGCCTGCAAACCTGTTTGTATTCAGTGAACTATGTGGAAGTTGTCCTCAGCAGTGGCCCTGCTGTTCGTTTTCAGAGAGGAACCTTCTGTCTTAGCAAGGAACACAGAACATCCTTAATGTCAGGGACTGTTAATTGTTGGAAAGGTGGGTCTCAAGTCGGGTGAGTTTTCAGTGGTTATTCCCTCAGTCTCTGCCCCAGCTTTGTCCCTGCATTTCTTTTAGACAGGACAGATTTTTTTGTGTGTGTCTCTACTGCCTTGTGGTTGAAATTGATCCTTCAGCTTTCTGCTCATGCTCCCATATAGTCACCATGTGGACTCTGCCCCCAAATCACGTAAGATTCTGTAGGAGCGTTTGCTATTCAATGCTAAGCCATTTTGCAAACCTGGTGGCTTTTTAATCTTTATTATTTTTGTTTTTCAAGAGAAAGTTTCTCTCTGAAGATATTCTCTTAAGTGGATTAGATGTAGGCCAACATCCCTGGCTGATTTTGTTTTTACGTTATTATGAAATTTTGAATTTGGCCAAGAATATTCAGACTATATTCTATTTCTCAGGATGGCATGTGTTCATGACATCAATACTACCCAAGGCTTCAGAGTCACTGGAGTGCGGGTATGTGAGATTTTTCTTACTTGTAGAATTTTTTTCAATGAGTGTCTTAGTCAGGGTTTCTATTCCTGCACAGACATCATGACCAAGAAGCAGTTGGGGAGGAAAGGATTTATTCGGCTTACACTTCCATACTGCTGTTGATTATCAAAGGATGCAGGACTGGAACTCAAGCAGATCAGAAAGCAGGAGCTGATGCAGAAGCCATGGAGGGATGTTCTTTACTGGCTTGCCTCCCCTGGCTTGCTCAGCTTGCTCTCTTATAGAACCCAAGACTACAAGCCCAGAGATGGCACCACCCACAAGGGGCTCTCCCGCCTTGGTCACTAATTGAGAAACTGCCCTGCAGCTGGACCTCATGGAGGCATTTGCCCAACTGAAGCTCCTTTCTCTGTGATAACTCCAGCTGTGTCAAGTTGACACAAAATTAACCAGTACAATAAGTATGATTTTTTTTTTTGCCACTGTGCATGGATATGAAAATGAGTGCCTGGTCTTTACTGTTGTCAGATGACAGCCTCAGAACATCTAAACTTTAAGTAATGAGCAGTTGTGAGTCCTCATGTAAATACTGACAATTCGCCTCCTTATTGTGGAATACCAGCAACAGCTTTCCACTGCTGAACTATCTTTCCTGCCCTATGTTGCTTATTTATAACCAACATTATGTTACTAGTATTTTCATCTGTCCTTTTGTAATGGTTTAAACATTTTATAAAATTTTATTTATGTTGCAGTTTAAACTGGTGGAATTCAGGTTTCTGCATGATGAAACAGACCTGCAGTGAGTGTATAATTCTGTGTAGGAACTTCAGAAAAGACCTATGAATTCTTTGTATGATTTTGTTGCCTTGATTGCACTTTTCAGGGGAAGTGGGGTCTTAATATACAATTCTTGCTGTCCTGGACCTCTTTGCATAGTCCAGGCTGGCATTGAACTCAATGACATACACCTGCCTGTGCCTCTGGGACTAAAGACATGAAAAAACACACAGCTTGCCAATCATTTTGTACTTTGTGATTGTTCATACAATCTCTCTGATGTGGGCTTAGTAATGTTAATCTGTTTGCCTCTTTCCTTCCCCGTCTCTAACAATTGTAATTTGTTCTGCAAGGCTATATCCTATTCAAAGGACTCAGAAATGACACAGGTGAACCTCATAATTCAGTTTCCTTCTAAAATAATTGGCTGATAAGATTATAACTGCTGTGTCAGGAAATAAGTGGAAGAAGCATCAGAATCATATGAATATATTGTCAAGGCAGCATACATTTATTTACAGTGTTGTCAGTATCATGATTTGTGTTGTACAGGTGTATGGGATACTTTAGGATGCAATGAGTTCTGCTGATGTGCATTTCATCTTCACAGGGGGAGAGGGCGATTTGCTGGACCCTTCCCAGAAAAGTCTCTGTGCAGAGGTGATGCTGGAGACCGAAGAGAATATCACTGCTATAGGTAACACTGTGAAATTTCTTTTGCTTTTTAAAATAAGGGAACAAATGTTTCTTGGTTACTGATGATCTTCTGTTATTTCAATTGAGAATGAGGAAGAATGAGCTGAATAAATCAGGTTCACAGTTTCTCTCCAGTATGTGCTCTTGTATGATATTGAAGAGTTCTTGCATCTGAGTAGGCTTTACCACATTGATTACATTCGCAGGGTTTCTCTCCAGTGTGTATTCTTTTATGTCTATGGAGAGTACTATGACGTGACAAGGCTTTACCACATTGATTATATTCATAATGTTTTTCTCCAGTATGTGTTCTTTTATGACGTTGGAGATGACTGGGTATTGCAAAGGCTTTACCACATAGATCACATTCATGGGGTTTCTCTCCAGTATGTATACTTTCATGATACTGAAGATGACTGGGTCTTCCAAAGGATTTACCACACAGATTGCATTCATAAGGTTTCTCTCCAGTATGCATTCTTCTATGACGGTGGAGATTACTGGGACATGAAAAGGCTTTACCACATTGATTACATACATAGGGTTTTTCTCCAGTATGTATTATTTTATGTCTATGGAGACCACTGTGACTTGAAAAGGCTTTACCACATTGATTACATTCATAGAGATTGTCTCCAATATGTATTCTTTTATGTCTATGGAGACCACTATGACTTGAAAAGGCTATACCGCATTGGTTACATTCATAGGGTTTCTCTCCAGTGTGTATTCTTTTATGAGTTTGGAGATTACTCGGTTTTGCAAAGGCTTTGCCACATTGATTACATTCATAGGGTTTCTCTCCAGTGTGTGTTCTTTTATGATACTGGAGATGACTGGGTCTTGTAAAGGCTTTACCACACTGATTACATACAT
>NW_018394052.1:13402-15059 GCF_900095145.1 Mus pahari | reverse complement strand
CACTATTCCATCTGCAATATCTAAACATTATGAGAGTACACAGATTGGCCGTTCCACAGCATAACTCTAATAGAGCTACTAATCAAATAAAGGTATTTCTAAAGGTATTCGTTCCTTGTCTTCTTTCTAAGAGGAATGCCTTGCAAACACAAAAAAAGATAAAGGACATTGAGGACATGGTTTTGTGAGAATATTATTATNATAGCTACACTTAAAGGACTGATATTGTATACTCTTGCTTTTATTTAGAGATTCCAGAACATATTAAAATGTGCTCAGAGGTATATTTGTATCAGCTTGCACATGAAAATTACCTCTCATGTCTTCTAGACCGTTGATATTGTTCTTCTATATGATGGTCTTCCCAATTGTACCCTAAAAGACAGTACCAGAAAATGAATGATATGGTATTGGAAATTGGGCAAAATTCAAGTTACTGTTAATTTTCACAGCACTGAACCTGATTTATTCAGCTCAATCTTCCTTGTTTTCAGTTGAAATAACAAATGATTAATAACCAAGAAACATTTTCCCTTATTTTGAAAAGAAAAGAAAATTCACAGTCTTACCTATAGCAGTGAGGTTCCAATAGGTCTCCANCATCACATCTTTGTAGAGACTCTTCTGGGAAGGATCCAGCAAATTCCACTCTTCCNCAGTGAAGTTCACATGCACATCATCATAAGTCACTGCATCCTAAAGTATCCCATACACATGTACAACACAAAATATGATACTGTAAATATCGCTATAGAGTAAATGTATGCTTCCCTGACAATATATTTATATTACAGGTGTTTCCTCCAATAATTTACTGACACCAAAGTTATAATCTANTCACCATGTCATTTTAGAAGGAACTTGTACTATAAGGTTCTCCTATGTCCCTTCTGAACCCTTTGAATAGGATAGAACCTTGCAAGAGAAATGCCAGCTGACAGGAAGAAGTATGGGGAAACAGATCAACAGTACTAAACACACATGCAAGAAATTGTATGAACAATTATTAACTATATAAATGATGGGCAAGCTGGGTGTATTGGCTCATGTCTTTAATCCAAGAGGCACAGGTCTCTGTCGAAGAGCTGGATGCCAGCATGGTCTACGTAACAAATTCCAGGACATCAAAGTTATATATTAAGACCCTCACTCACCTCCAAATATGAACCAATGAAACAAAAATGATAGAATGAATGTAGAGTTTTTTACTGAAGGTCATACAAAGAATTATACATTCACTGCAGTTTTTTACTCATCTTGTAGAAACACGAAGCACAACAGTTTAAACTGCAACACTGATAAAATTTTACTAATGGCATGTTTAAACAGTTAGATATGGCCAGGCGGTGATAATGCACACCTGTAATTCCACCAATTGGGAGGCAGAGGTAGGCAGATCTCTGAGTTCAAGGCCATCCTGGTACCAGGACAGCTCAGGCTATACAAAGAAACCCTGTCTCAAAAACAAAACAAAACAAAACAAAATTCAGGTGACAGCAGATGCTGGCAAGGATGCGGAGAAATAGGAACACTCCTCCATTGCTGGTGGGATTGCAAGTTTGTACAACCACTCTGGAAATCAGTCTGGCAGTTCCTCAGAAAATTGGACATAGTACTACCGGAGGACCCAACAATACCTCTTCTGGGCATATACCCA
>NW_018394052.1:11257-12782 GCF_900095145.1 Mus pahari | reverse complement strand
TAGCTGCATATGTAGCAGAAGATGGCCTAATCGGCCATCACTGGGAAGAGAGGCCCCTTGGTCTTGCAAACTTTATATGACCCAGCACAAGGCAAGTCCTGGGCCAAGTAGTGGGAGTGGGTGGGTAGGGGACCAGGGGCGGGAGGGGGTATAGGGGACTTTTGGGATAGCATTTGAAATGTAAATAAAGAAAATAAAAAAAAAACAGTTACATATGGACAGATGAAAATACTAGCATTACAAATTTTGATCATAAACAAGCAACATAGGGCAGGGGAGATACTTCAGCAGTGGAAAGCTCTTACTGGTCTTCCACACAATGGTGGTCAATTCCTAGCATTTACATGGGGACCAACAACTACCCAGTACTTCAAGATCAGGAGTTCTGAGGCCATCTTCTGACAACACTAAAGATGAGGCATACATGATATTCGTATGTATGCACACAGGCATGATACTCCTGTTTATTAAAAATTTTCAGAAAAAACACAAGATTTAGGAAGAACATCCTACACCTAGAATCCATTGACTCTGAAAGCTCAGACAGTATTGATGTCATAAACATATAGCATCCTGAGAAATAGAATATGACCTATATATTTGGCCAAATTTCAAAAAAAAAGGATGTAGATGAAGAGCTGAACAAAAAGCATATGCTTATTGTGTAAAACATATGAGGGGGCTTGTTTGGTCTGTATACCAACAATGAGAACAGGAAGGCCTGGCCTTCACAGAGAAATTTCTTCTTAAACAACAAAAATAAGGGTAAAAATATAAAACCACAAGGCTTTCAAAATAGCTTAGCACTGAATAACAAATGTGTCTACTGTATTTTATATGTTTTAGGGAAAGAGAACAAATGGTAAATATATGGGAGCATGAGTAGAAAGCTGAAGAATCAATTTCAATCACAAGAGAGTAGACACAAAAAGTTCGTCCTGTCTAAATGAAATACAGGGGCAAAGCTGGAGCAGAGACTGAGGGAATGGCCAATGAAAACTCACCCAACTAGAGACCCATCCTATGGGTCTCAAGTACCAATCTATTACATTATTAGGGATACTCTGTTATGCTCCCACACAGGAGCCATGCATAATTGTCCATTGAGAGGCTCCACCCAACAGCTGACTGAAACAGATGCAGAGAACCACAGTGAAACATAGCATGGACCTGGGGACCCTTATGGAAGAGTTGGGGGAAGGACTGAAGGCCCATAGAAGATAGGAAATCCAGAGGAAGAACAAGTTTCAACTAACCTGGACCCCTGGGGACACTAAGAGACTGAGCCACCAACCAAATAGCATACACAGGCTGGACTAAGGTCCCTGGCACATATGTAGCAGATGTGCAGCTCAGTCTTCATAAGGGTCCTCCAACAACTATAGCAGGGGCTGTCCCTAAAGCTGCTGCCTATCTTTGGAGTCTTTTCCCTTTCTGTGCTGCCATGTCTGGTCTCATTGGGAGATGATACACTTAACCCAGCAGAGACGTGATTTGTCATGGTGTGCGGATACATAGGGGGTTC
>NW_018394052.1:2713-10559 GCF_900095145.1 Mus pahari | reverse complement strand
GGAAGGAAGAAATTTATTCAGTCTATATACACTATCATCTCCTCCAAAAGGAATCTGGAAAGGATCCTCCTACAAGAGCTTCCACAAGCTCTACAAAGAAAGCCAGGCAGGAGAGACAAGTGTTCAAAGACATCATCCTATTTAGAAGCTTTTTGTTTAAATCAACTGTATTCTGCCCCTGGTCAATACAGGCTCATGTTTATTCTGTGATGAAAATGCATTCAGTCTAGAGTGATACTAAGAGTCAGCAGGAGCTCATACATTGTTCAAATGTCTAAAATCTCTTCTGACACTCAAGGCAATATCCTGACAGCCACATAATATAAAATCAGGAAGAAAGTTATATCTTTCCAACATACAATGGCACAGAATACCCCTTATCATTTTGATAGATAGCAATGTGCACAGAGGCAAAAAAGATTGGTCCAAGGCAAGAAAAACAGCAAGGCAAATACCAAATCCTATAGCATCGTCTCGAACACATTGGACTTCACTTTCTTTTTTTTAAGATTTATTTATTTATTATGCATAAGTACACTATAGCTGTCTTCAGACACATGAGACGATGCCATCTGATCACAGTACAGAGGTTTGTGAGCCACCATGTGGTTGCTGGGATTTGAACCAGGACCTCCAGAAGAGAAATCAGTGCTCTCAACCACTGAGCCATCTCACAAGCCCTGCAATTCACTTTCTAAAGGCTTAGATAGCCCTGACCCTATTCTGTAACTTCTCATACATCTCTCAGTTTCGGTACTTCCTCTCCCTGTATGCATCTCTCCACAGCAGATTTCTCAATACTTTAGGTATCTCAATACATTGTGGTCGCAAAATGCAATTCAAGCATCATCCTCACAACTTCAATGCAATGAATTCTCAGAGTCTTCACTGGAGGTCTGACTCTGCCAAAAGATGGCTGGAATAGTGCTAAACAGAAACCATAGAGGAAGAATCCATGACCTTGAATTTTCATCTTTCATCTTTCAGAAGCAGCATAACATAGGTGACCCTGTCAAGTTTGCTTTCTAAGTTGATGGACCCTGCCTTGCTTGGACCACAGTCACAGCAGGTTTTATTTAAGGTTCCTTCCTGGGACTGCTTTGCCTAATTCTTCCATAAATTTAAGACTTAACAGGAGGAAGTATTACACTTAGGGTACCTTTTTAGACATATACTCACAAGGGCATGTGCTCTGACTTACAAGTGAACATTAACCATAAAATAGAGGATATTTACACTATACTCCATTGACCCTCAGAAGCTAAACAAGAAGGAAGGCCCAAATGAGCATGGTTGAATCTTACTCAGAAGGTGGAATAAAACAGTCATAGGAGGCAGATAGAAGAGAGAGAACTGGATGGGAGGCCAGATAAGAAAGGGGAATGGGGAGATATCAGGAACAGGTGTGGTGAGAGAAAAGAGAGGGCCAGGAATATGAATTGAAATCTGCAGCTGGCAGGGCATGGGGGCCATCCTTAGGATGTACCAGAGAGAAGGAATGAACGGGCATCAAGGAGTCTATGGGGGTGATCTTAGCTGAGATGCAAATCAGTGAGATATGGACCCTGAGGAGGCTTCATCCTGCAGCCAGCCAAGAACCCCAGAGGAGAGATAAGGATAAGAACNGAATCAAAAACCTTTCCACCCAAAACTTGTCCTGTCTACAAGAAATGCAGGCACAAAGATGGAGCAGAGGCTGAGGGAATGGTCAGCTATACCCTGCCTAACTTGAGACCAATCCCACTGGACAAGAACCAATCCCTGATATTACTAAGGATACTTTGTTGTACTTGCAGACAGTAGCTTAGCATACTTGTCTTCTGAGAGTCTCCATGCAGCGCCTGACTGAAACAGATGCAGAGATCCACAGCCTACATAATAAAGGACATTGAAGATGGTCGCTCGTTCCCTGTGTCTACTTACCTTACGTGTGGCTAGCAAGTTCTTCTGATATCCTCTCTCTCTCTCTCTCTCTCTCTCTCTCTCTCTCTCTCTCTCTCTCTCTCCCCACCCCCCCTTTTTTTTCTGGCATTAAAAATCAACTTCATTGAAACTCTGGTATATACTGGAGGCTGAAACCTCCATCCACATTTACTTAACCACACTGGATTCTTCAACTTTCCATTGGTAGACAGCCACTGCTAGACTGTGAGATATTCAAGTATATTCTATCAGATCTGGTCATCAAGAGAATGTTTACTAATATAGCTGTGCGTGTGCACAAGTTTTTGTTTTTCCACCTTCCCACTGAGGAAGATGTGCCAGCTAACCATAGTGCTCCACAGTGTTTGTCCTGTCTCCCTCTTTTCTCCCAGCGTGTCTCATACCTGCCAGGTGAAAAGCAGCTGTAGTTTACCTGAACCCAGAATGAAGGCACAAAACAAAATCTTGTTTCCTAAAACCTCTCTGTAATTGTTAATATTCTGGGCACCCTTCTTCTGTGGGACAGATTAATAACTCCACTGAAGTTGAGTAATGTGCTNTGCAAGCTGTCTACCTTGATTCCAGGAGGAAGAAGAAGTGCCTGTTGAGTGCTGTGAGGGGAGCTCAGGCAGTCTTTGAGGCATGGCGAGCATAGGGTCACTGGGTACTCATGGCAGGCACAGGCAGCTGAGCAGAGAAAGCTGGAGTAGTGGGTTCTCTTCAGGACTAGGTGGGAAGACAGGTGGGGAGGCTATTTGGAGGATAATCATAAGTAGTACTGAAATGCTAATCTCTGCATATATGGAAAAGGTCTGGACCTGGACTGGAAACCTGGGAACGGAAGCACTATGCTGTGTTTTTTCTATTTCTAAGGGAGGTGCTCCTGTCACTCAAGACTCACTGGCTAGTCAGGGCCTCCAGGCAGACCTGCCGGTCAGACTAGGTGCCGTGTTCTTCTGGATGCCATGTTGCTGGTTCAATCCTGTGACTAAGTAGGGTTCAATGGTACTATGAGAGATGCCCTGAACACTGATGGTGTGTATGTGAGGGGAGTTCAGGCCAGCTCTGAAATTGGGAAGTGGTTAACCCACAGTCACTGTCCACATTCGGGACGAGCAGCTGGCTGAGCATGGAGAGCTGCTCTCAGTAATGTGAAATATATATCACGTAGGAAACAAAAGCAGTCATTTTTTTGTGTTAGCTTTCATTAGTTTGGAATGTGGAATTACAATGTTTCTCATTTCATTCCAAACAGATACTCTTCATTGTTTTCAAGAAAAACTAATGTTTAAATAATATTCAATGAAAATAAGCACGTGATGTTGTACAAAATTGCTACAACAATTATATTATGCATTAAGAATAAACCAACGTATAAAAATGTTAAATGTTTAAACACATTCTCCAAAGCAAACATGAAAGTGTTGCAATCTAAGATATGTGACTTAATGCAGAGAAAACAAATCAATGATTCAGTTATTTAATACTATTGCATGTGTGTTGAATTGTAATTTATCATCAGTATTTAAATTCAAACAAAACAGTCAGTCTGTTTCTTAAACTCATTTTCACTTTTTCATGCAGTATGGCTCATTGGCAGAAAGCACTCATGCCTTCCAAATAAAGCCATTTTCTGCTTTTTTCCAGTATACTACAATACCACATTTGCTTTCCATGTACAACAACTCTTGCTACAGAAAGCTTGATATTTCATTTGTCTTCTCCACATAATGATCTAAATAAACATTAGAAAAACTCTTTGCAAGAGATTTCTTCAGCTAGATTCTGTGCTTTCTGCCCTTCTGTAGGAATTTGGCAGGAATTGGACATTGAGCTCAGATATGGAAGTAGGCTCAGAAAATAATATTAACATTTGGGCTAATACAAAGCTCAAGCAAGGCAAACTCAGCCAAGGAATGTGTGGCTTTCCTTTTATCTTGGTCATCCTGCTAAGCCCCTAAAGACAGCCATCCCTGGACTTTGTTTACTGTCTTCTCAGTTCCTTCATCTAGAACTGACCTTATTACTGGCATGTACTTAAAATGGTATAAGATCAGGCTTGAGAAAAATAGAACNGCTTCAGCCTCAGCACTGGCTGGAGTCATGTTATAGTGTTGTCTAATTGTCTTCTTCTTTTCAATCCTTGCTCTCCCTTGAGATCCTGTTGACTGACTGAGCTGAATGGTCACCCTTCATTTTCCATTCCCACATGCAAGGTAGACAAGATGGTTCAACTTTTCATATCCATAAGAGAACACTAAAGATTACAATTATATGGAAAAAGAAATGAGTTGACAATGCTTAAGCTTAATTACATGCCGGTTTTTAAGACCAATACCGAGCGACTGTGAGAGTTTTTACAAGTACTTAGTCCTTTAACCACTGCTATTGTCTTCATCCTTTTAGCACAACTTCCCCTTGAAGCGGTCAGCTTGTCCTCAACAAATGGGCACTGAGGTAATTCTCATATGTAGGCTACCGTAATACAACTGCAGTGAACGTGAGAATTCTGCTTCTTCTTAAAACTAATCTCAAGTGCATGGAAACTACACTGAGAAGACTGTTGGGATCCATGGCAATTCTGTCACTTTTATGTGACCTTAGTAGAACGGGGTTGCTTAGGTGTAGGTATTATATCCAAATGTATCAGAATATATATATTAAATATTTACAATTTTATATCAAGTATAACACAACGTGGTCTTAACTAATTTTAGTTGATATCTATGGAAAATACCAACCTACTGCTATCAGAATTTATTCCTAATACACAGTCATGTGCCACATTCATATTCGGGGTTCAATTCTGCACGATGTCATATTTACACTCTCTTCGTTTTCTCAATTAAGTTATACTTAGTGAGATATCATTTATGTGACTCTAGTAATGTATTTGGTGTCACTAAAGTCTATGCTAAAGTCCTCTTTCTATACCCTAATACATAATTTCACATCAGCTTTAATGTCACACACTTACAACTGTAAACAACACCATTATAGTGATGTTTTTTAAAAGGTGGGGGGGATGTTGGGTAGGTTTAATTTGCAGCCTAAATTCAAAATAATCTAACAAAAACTCCTAAGAGGAAAGCTGATTACAAGCTATTTGCCATGTGAAAAAAACCTCAAAATTGTCATTAGGATTATGAAGAAATAGTACACATTTTGGCACAATGTAAATTCCATCCGTACTTATCACAGAGCTATAACAATCAAAATCTTTACAACATTCGTGAAAAAACAATGAAATGTAGAGAAAAAGGCCAGGAAAATGAGCCCCAAATTATAGTAAAGTTTCAATTAAAAGATCTAAGGAAACTCAGCCAGGAAAAATGTGCACATGACTAATATTACCCATGATTGCACGCGTATGTAAATGGAATGAACAGACTTCACAACTCCACAAAAACAACTCAAACTGTATGTACCTAACCAGTGCATTTCTGACCTTCCAGCCACTACTGACCTCACTTCCAAACAGAGGCTCTAGAGCTCTCTCTGCATGGAGGTGATCAGAAAGCTGGTCTATGGCTCTGCAGCACCTAATGCCCCCTTGAGATCTCACACAAAACCAGCCCCACTGAGCCCACACAAAAACCAAAGTTGAAGAATAATTCAATGTCTGCTTCCTGCCATGTGGATTATAGCATATGATGTAGAATCTGTCCTACACACCAGCACACCACCATGTACATTTGAGAAACCTCTGCATCTCAGAAACTCCTTTGGGACCCTGGAACTGAGTTTCCCTGAATCACTCCATTCCTTGTGACTGGTGACAGTGGAGNGGTAACAGGATTTTAATCAGATACTGCTGAAGGATGGCCCCCATAACCTCTTCTCTACCAGTTTCTAAACTATTTTTAAAATATATCACACAAAACTGAATTTGCAGTGCAATGTTCAGAACTTCTACAAACCAGATTTTCAGTTTTGAAATTTATCTTCTGCACACCAAAAGCAATGCTTGTGTGTGCACACACTGGGCAGTGATATTTGAAGCAACACAGCTTCCTATGGCCAGAGGAACTGTAAGGCATCCTCCCCACCAGGGAATCCACACTCAGGCAGGCTCAGAGGCCAAGGCCCTTTGCCCAGGACACCACATGTACCAAAAGAACCACACTCTGGTTCCCAGTCCATCACAGTCCAATCAGATTGTTTAGCCAACCTGTTCTTCCTGATGGCTGCCACACCCACGATGGCATGGCCTGAGATCTCCCTCACAGCTCTCTGGTGAACTGCATCAGAGGAGAACCTGGAAAGAACCTGCAAGCTCCTCCCACTGCTGCTCCTCCTGATTGCCAGGCTGTCCAGAGGACAGTAGCGGCTCTCCTACTGGAGGAGTAGAGATGAAGGGACTCAGACAGCACAGGCCTTCCCAGCTCTCCCCTTCCAGCCCACCCTAGGGGCAGACAGAGCCCTAGTATGGTAAATTTGTATTTTATTCAAATCTTCTACTCTCCCATATGTGGAGAGCTCTTGGTACTGCTTCTAGGGAAAATGGCAAGAATATTTGACATTGGGCTAGGACAAGGAAGTAAGCTCAAAAAAAGGTACAACTGAGGAATGTGTTCCTCATATCTTGTCATATTTTCATCATCCTGATAAGACCCTAAATACAGTGAACAAGGGATCTTTGTTTATGCCTTTTTTTTCTTACATTTCTACTTTATTTATGCCTTAGAACTGACCCTATTCTTTGTTTGGACCCAGGCAGTCCAGATGGGTCAGGGTCTGCTGGCAGATTTCCCAGCCTGATGAGGCATGGAACTGTAAGAGGAGGTGCACCTGAGGCTCAAGAGAGGTGCCTCTGGATAAGAACAGACACTCTGTGTATATTTCAGGAAATTGTTTCTGTTAGCTTGTGGCTTTGCTTTCCACAGTACTGTGGGGTATAAAAAGACTATGGAAAATGAACTCGCCTCTAATCCTAGCACTCGGGAGGCAGAGACAGGCGGATTTCTGACTTCCAGGCCAGCCTGGTCTACAAAGTGAGTTCCAGGACAGCCAGGGCTATACAGAGAAACCCTGTCTCAAAAAACCAAATAACCAAATAAATAAATATATAAACTCAAGGCTGGTGGGTGCTGCTGGCTGCAGCAGCAGTGTTAACCAGCAGTTCTCTCAAATCTAACTCTTGGCTTTGTATCTTCCTTCTGCCTTTCCTATTTTTAATCCTTGCTTCCCCATCAGAGTCTGTTTGACTCATGTTGGGGGGGTCCAGTACAAGGAAAGAAACTAGACCAAAGGAACTCTTTATCCTCCATCATTGTTTCTCTCCTATCTGGTGTTAGGGGGTGAAATAGATAGGGGGGATGGGGGGGTCAGGGAAGGGGATTAAGGGTAGGGAAAAAGAAGAAACCATAAAGTAGCCAAGACCAGCCACACTGGTTAATGCTAACAGAGGAGGATGGATTTTGCATTCCACATATGTCGCCATCCTTAAGTCTCTTTTAGGTTCAGATTCCAGGTTAAGTTTTGATCAATTTAAATATAGACTGGAGACTGCAAGTCTACCCACTTAGACAGATGGGAAATTTGTACAGCATACATATTCCCAGAATCATTTCTTAAGTACACCAGTGTCCTAACACAGCAAGTTAGTGACAGTGTCCTAAGAGGAAGGTGCCAGATGATGAAAAACATGTGAAAAGGAAAAAGGTAGAAAGTATAAAAGCTGAGGTGGGGAGGTCTTACACCAGCTATTTCTTATTCTAAGTAAGCTACTTAAGAATACCATCTTGTACACCATTGACATGAGGGAAAAGGAAGGAGATGGGAGACATCTATGAAGTCAGCAGAAAGATGAAGAAACTATGAAGTCAGCAGAAGCATCCTACAATGGGACACACTCAGGAGACGTCTAATCAAACACTGCTGCACAAGGGGAACTCAGTGTATCACAAAAACATTTCTGACC
>NW_018394052.1:0-1837 GCF_900095145.1 Mus pahari | reverse complement strand
TTTTGTTTCTCTAGGTTTTCAAATGGTTGTCACTAGATGTCCTCTAGCCAGTGAGGCAGAACTATGCTTTTCTCAAGAAGAAAACTGAACCNTATGGCACAAGAGGCCTTGCTGTTGATTGTGATCCTGTAATTGAACAGCTTGTTAGAGGTCTGCTCTTTGATGTGCAGATGGCCCTAGTGGCTGGTTGTAAATCACATTTGCTTCCTTTGCTATGACTTCTGGACAATCCTGGTGAATTAACACCTGTATCCTAGCATCCTAATCTCTAACTGCCCTGGTGGGCATAGTACTTCTCNGTGGGGTGTGAGACAGTCCTCCCTAGGCTAAATTCTACTTGGTGTGCCTTACTATTTCCTAAGCTTTAGCAAATCCTTTACATCACCAACTCTACTCTTTAACACCACAGCTTGACATTGGATTGCTACCCAGCCAAGAGATGCCTTTTACAACCTCCACAAAATTTAACTCCAAATGGATTGTTCACCTTAATCTCAAGTGCTAAGAACAGAACTTGTAGAAACTCAGACTCTCTGTGTTTGGGATCATTACAAGAATCTTTCTACACACAAGCCAAATGCTCTGCGCAGATGCAGCCCCCACAGTGAAGTTATTCAGAGGCCACCTCTGGGTACCGCGAGTGGCTTAGTCTTCAGGGGACCTCACAGGTGGCCCCGGATTCCTACGCAGCCCCGGGAAAGACCCACCACAGCAGCTCGCGCTGCACAGACCCCTGCTTCTCCCCATTGTTGGCAGTGACCCTGTGCTCACCATGTCGCACCCTCCTCAGCATTCAGTGGCACTAAGCAGAGCACAGCACACAGGATCATTCAAGTCTGCTCAGCAACCAAGCGAAACAGGCGGCTCTGCAGCCGGAAACACCCGCCTTCCCTTCTGAGTGGCAGGTCCGCCTAGAGGCTCTGATTGGCCCCTACGTCTTAAGTGACTCGAGCACCTCCCTTAGGGTTAGAGTGTGCTGAAGGTACACAGTGTAAAGGTTCTTAGTCCAACAAGCTTCAAGTCCAGGGCCGGACCTTATCCAGATCTGCAGGGATTTGCATTTCTGTAGTACTCGTGTCCGTCCTCCAACAGCCTCTGTCTCCCCGCGCAGTCCCAGGGAGGAAGCACCACTCCACCTGCCACTCATCCGCTGCTTGCTCCTCCCCTATGTGGGCAGTGACCCTGTGCTGACCAGGTCCTGACTTCAGCCTGAGCTTCCCTCACTCACTAGGTTGTGTGCCTTTTTCCTGGAATTAAGGTAGGGAGCTTGCATAGTCCATTACTCAACTTGCAGGATATTTATCAATCTGTCTCACAAGCGAGAAGGTGCCCAGAATATTAACAATTAAAGAGAGTTATGGGGAAACAACAGTTTTGTTTTCTTGCTGTTGGGATTCAGACCCAGGACCAGAGGCTGACCTGCATATTTTTAACTCATCAAAGCTGACTGGGTGGAGCCATCCACCTGCCACAGGCAAAGTGGGTTTACCTGAAACTGAGGCTGGAAATGGAAAAGTATTTTTTTTTATAAATTAGTATTATTAAGCAATATTAATATATATGATTTGAGCGGATGAACCAAATAGCAGACCATGCCAAGTTGATTCCACGTGAGAGGTTTATTAAGCAGGGTTGGGGAGTAGAGAAGAGAGAAAGAGGAGAAGGAGAAATGGGGGAAGGGGAGGACAGAAGAAGAGAAGAGAGTGGGGTGAAGAGAGGAGGAGAAGAAAACGAGGAGGGGGTGATCCCCTAATTTATACGGAGAATGACATCACACCAATGAGGGTGGGAACTGAGCCAGGTGAATTGTGGGATTGAGGGTTGTTGTCCTGGCAAC
>NW_018394051.1:8825-10944 GCF_900095145.1 Mus pahari | reverse complement strand
CTTGTGTTGGAGTTTTCCTTTTATTATCCTTCGAAGGGCTGGATTGGTGAAAAGATACTGTGTGAACTTGGTTTTGTCATGGAATACTTTGGTTTCTCCATCTATGGTCATTGAGAGTTTTTCTGGGTATAGTTGTCTGGGGTGGCATTTGTGTTCTATTAGGTTCTGTATGACATCTGTCCAGGATCTTCTGGCTTTCATAGTCTCTGGTGAGAAGTCTGAGGTAGTTCTGATAGGCCTCCCTTTATATGTTACTTGACCTTTCTCCCTTACTGCTTTTAATATTCTATCCTTATTTAGTGCATTTGTTGTTCTGATTATTATATGTCAGGAGGAATTTCTTTTCTGGTCCAGTCTATTTGGGGTTTTGTAGGCTTCTTGTATATTCATGGGTATCTCTCTCTTCAAGTTAGGGAAGTTTTCTTCTATGATTTTTTTTTTTTGCAGATATCTACTGGCCCTTTAAGTTGAAAATCTTCATTCTCATCTATACCTATCATCCATAGGCTTGGTCTTCTCACTGTGTCCTGGATTTCCTGGATGTTTTGAGTTAGGATCTTTTTGCATTTTGCATTTTCTTTGATTGTTGTGTTCATGTTCCCTATGGAATCTTCTGCACCTGAAATACTCTCTTCCATCTCTTCTATTCTGTTGCTGATGCTCACATCTATGATTCCTGTTTTCTTTGCTAAGTTTCCTATCTCCAAAGTTGTCTCCCTTTGTTATTTCTTTATTGTTTCTACTTCAATTTTTAGATCCTGGATGGTTTTGTTCAGTTCTTTCACCTGTTTGGTAGTGTTTTCCTATAACTCTTTAAGGGATTTTTGTGTTTCCTTTTTAAGGGCCTCTAGCTGTTTACCTGTGCTCTCCTGTATTTCTTTAAGGGAGTTATTTATTTCCTTCTTAAAGTCCTCCATCATCATCATGAGAAGTAACTTTAGATTCATGTCTTGCTTTTCTGGTGTGATGGTGTATCCAGGACTTGCTATGGTGGGAGAATTTGGTTCTGATGATGCCAATTAACCTTGGTTTCTGTTGCTTCTGTTCATATGCTTGCCTCCTGTCATTTGATTATCTCAAGTGCTTGCTGCCTATATATCTGATTGGAGCCTGTCCTTCCTATAATCCCAGTTGATTCAGGACTCCTCAGAGTCCAGCTTTCCCTGGAATCCTGTAATTCTGGGATCCTGTGAACCTGAGATTCTGTGTGTGTGTGAGGGTGCTTGGCAGTCAAGCTTCGTCTGAGACTCTGAGATCCTGGTATGACCAAGCTCCTGGGATCCTGGGATCCTGTAATCCTAAGATCCTGGGCATGTTACAGCACCTGGAAGTGGTGTCTCCTCTGGGGACTGTGGGACTGTTTGGTGTGTTTGAAACCAAGCTATACCAGCACCGATTAGAAGGAACCCAAGCTACTGGTCAGGCAGGTCTCCTGTGTCCTTGCTTTTGCTGTCACATGCCCGTCATGATTGGTTTGGAACAAATGATGTGTTCCACTCACCAGTGATCCTAAGATCCTGGGCGTGCTAGGGCGCCTGTGGCATGTAGAGTCCTCTGCATACTGTGTGTATTAAATAGGTCTTAAGTTCAATTAGATAACTATAGATTAGTCTCAGAATATAAGTGCCAACATCGCAACACCTTGTGAGACATGTCATTGTTGTGACTCTCAGATTTTACAGCTGAGTTGGACTATTGATTGCTTTCCTCTCTGAGCAGCTTGCATAATACCTTTCTGTACTATAAGAGCTTATCCTCAGAGAGGAGATTTCTAGACCAATTACAGCTCAATTCCTCCAAGTCCTGTTTGTAAAGTGTGTGTTGTCTTCAACAACAGGGTCTTATCTTTAGCCTCTGGCAATCACCAAGCGATATTATTTTGAGAGTCTTTTGTACCTCAATGAAGAACAACTTAGAAGGAGGTTTCCCATGTTTGGCACTGAGTTATTACTCAATAGTTTATGATTCCTGAGAAAAATATTATTGCTCAATTTAAACTATAACTCAATTTATAACTCAATTTAAACTACACACACAGTAGACATGTATTCTTTTTTAAATTATTTTATTAGATATTTTCTTCATTTACATTTCAAATGCTATCCTGAAAGTCCCCTAT
>NW_018394051.1:3022-8565 GCF_900095145.1 Mus pahari | reverse complement strand
TCCATTGGGGGCCCTGTGTTCCATCCTATAGATGACTGTGAGCATCCACTTCTGTATTTGCCAGGCACTGGCATAGCCTCACAAGAGATAGCTATATTAGGGACCTTTCAGCAAAATCTTGCTGGCATATGCAATAGTGTCTGGGTTTGGTGGCTGATTATGGGTGGACCCCTGCGTGCGGCTGTCTTTGGATGGTCCATCCTTTCATCTTAGCTCCAAACTTTGTCTCTGCAACTCCTTCCATGGATATTTTATTCCCTATTTTAGGGAGGAATGAAAGTATAAATGTATTCTTAAAGTAAACTTATAACATAATGCTTCCCTATGGCCTTTTCAAACACCTTTAGTGTAATTTATTCTTTTTCATTTTTACTTATATTTGTCCACTTTAAAAACTTCTTGATGTACACTCTCATTTGAAACTCCTTCATGAATGTGGCTGGCAGAAATAAGCAAACCATTGAGTACTTGTGGAATTAGAAATAAAATAGGAAATCCATTTGAGTTTGTTCTACAGAGTAAACTTGGGTTAGAGTGAAGGGGTATAACACAGAGCTTTTGTGTTTGATTCCCAGTTTTTAATAGTAATGAATAGAACTAGCACAGTATAGTCTGAGGTGGGATGATGGGCTCAACTTTCATAGCAGGAAGGTGCATACTTTCTCCCAGGGAAAGGAGCTGATGTAACATCTTGCAAATGTGGATTTGATGGTGGCAATGGATTTGGAACAGGAGGAGTGAGTGGTATCATGCCAGTTTAATGCCTAAAGCTCACCAGAAGAGAGGATATCACTATGGCCACCATTACTTTCCTCCAACATGGGATCCAACAATCACAGAAAATATCTTACCCTAAAAACATCACCCCATTTAAATCACTAACGTAGTGCTTGGCAGGTTGCAAGGGCTCAAAAATAATAAATTTATTATAATAACTTATAATAAAGTTAGAATAAAACATTGATAATTATCATTCCCTTGAGACATATCCTAATCATCTTTAGAATTGTTCAGAGTACCAGATCATTCAGAAAATATTTACAGGTCAGCTGCTATTTTCTAAGTGGTCTCAGAACACAGTAGGAAACTTGACTATCCTTTTCTTGGGAAACTTCCAGCTTTGTATTTCCTGTGGCACAACACAAGGAATCCACACACTGTTCTGCCAGCCTGAGCTTATTCATTGCTTTTGTCTCATCCACAAGACAGCCCTTCTAGAACCTCTGAAATTATAATCGGGTTACTTGGTTTTTCACATAAAATTAGTCAGAATCAAATTCTATCCTTTTAATTTCTTCCTTATTCTCTATCTTTTCTTTTGGTCATCTAAAAAAGTAGAAATGTGTTTCTGCTGGAGTGGTTTGAATGAGAACACTCCTAGGCTCAGATACTTGAACACTTGGTGGAGCTATTTGAGGAGATTTAGTATATGTAGCCTTGATAGAGGATGGGCTTTGAGAACTTATAGCTCCCCCAACCCCCAGCTTTCAGTTTCTCTCTCTCCTCCTTGTTTCTGCAGAGAAATGTGCTTTTTCAGCTCCACCTCCAGCTATCTGCTGTCAGGTCTTCTTCACCATTATGGAATCACTTTCTTAAACCATAAGCCAAAAAACTCTGTCTTCCATAAGTTACCCTTTTTCAGCAGTAAAAAGTAAGTAATACATCCACAAACCAAAAAACATAATGCACTGAAACATTCAAAGTCCAGATCAACCTTACGTGAATTTAGTGTGTACCTTAGTGGCTGCGGAGCCTTCCAAGGTTATATTACCTCTTTCCTTCACATTTTATATGGAAGTTATTGTGCTTTGTGGTATAGAATCCATAGTCTAATTGAGATTGGGGAGGTGATACAATGTCAAATGTAGTAGATGCTCAAGCCAACATCATCTCCAGCTTGTCAGGATCATAATTCTCTGGATTGGATATTATAGAGATAATTAAAGAGGCATATAGGTAGATAAGAATTTAAGTTAACAACTCAAATATCAAAACTTTGAGAGGCAAGCAAGTCAGAGTTAATTTTTAATAAAATTGCTCCTAGTCCAGAGAGGAAAGCTGGTATAAATGAAACAAATTTGCAGTCATATATATATATGTCCACATTTTTATTTACATACTGACACTATAAAGAGCTGTCCACCCCAACCTAATAGACCATTTAAACTAGAACCTGTATTACTTCATGTGGAATATTTGACTTTCTGGCAAGATGCTTGGGAAGGAAAAAAAACATTCAGTAAATCTCAGTGAAGTGAACTAGAAGAAGAGTTACACAAAGAAGTTAGATGGTTGTACTCAATGAAAAATATACATTGGGCCTTCAATAGGACTAAGCTGCTACACCTGAACACCTGAGTTCTCTATCCCTGGGACCCAGATGATAAAAAGTAAGAGGTAACTTCTACAAGTTGTCTTCTGAAGTCCATGTACACACTCATGCACACGCACATACATGCGTGCGCACACACAATAAATTTAAAAAAATAAGTAATGGTAAGAAAAATTAAATGGGGAATACAGATGCTACTGAAAATATAAATATAGGTGTTTTGTTGGCAAACTAAATATACAGGCTCATTTTAAAAATTATAAATCACTTTATTTACTGTGACAGCTATTCTCAGTTGTCAACTTGACTACAGCTAGAAATAAAACCTGGATATGTATGGCACAGCTGTGAGAGGTTTTGTTTAATTCAAACTAGGAATATCTACTTCTAATCAGTATCTTCAAAATGGGAAGCCACGCCTTTAATCCAGACCTGGAGGTGGGAAGACAAGCCACGCCTTTAATCCAGACCTGGAGGTGGGAAGACAAGCCACGCCTTTAATCCANACCTGGAGGTGGGAAGACAAGCCACGCCTTTAATCCAGACCTGGAGGTGGGAAGACAAGCCACGCCTTTAATCCAGACCTGGAGGTGGGAAGACACACCTTTAATATGGGCCATACCTTCTGCAGGAATCCTATATGTGAAAGGAAAAAAGCCTTTGCTCTTTCTCTCCTTGCCTTTGTCTTGCTAACAAGTCCATTCCCTCACTGGCATTAGAGCTGTCTTCTCTGGGACTCCAACATATACTGAAGACCAGCCGAGACATGCAACCTAGTAGACTGACCAACTACTAGATTTTTGGACTTTATGTTTACAATTGTTGTTGTTGGATTAGCTAGAGAGCGTATATAAATAAATTCTGTAAGTTCTGTTTCTCTAAAGAACCCTGAGATTATACATTATTTAAAAATGATTTATATCTATTATGCTAGATTTTGTGGGTCTGTACTATGTGTATGTGTGTTTGTGAGTTTCCACTGAAGCCAGAGATGTCAGATCCCTTCAGGCTAGAGTTGCAAATGTGAGCTGCCAGACGCGGTGCTCATTATTAAACTCAGGTCATCTGCAAAAGCAGTATTCACTTAGATCTTAACCACTGTACCATCTCTACAGCTCATTTGTTTATTCTTTGATTTTTCTTATCCATATAAACTTTGTCCTAACATCTATTTTGTTTGTATGTTCATATATGTAATAACTAATTCTAGAAAATACAAAATACCAATTAGTTGTTGGCCATTTTTATTTCATATTGGTTTCACGATGCTGCCATGCTCTGGTTGGAATCTATCATTGAAATCAGCATCTTGTAGGTACATTGTAGTGTTGTTTTCCAGATGTTTGTTTGATTCGTTAATGATAAACCATTCACAGCAAAGTACCCCTGAAAATTGTCAAATCACAGAGTCTGTAAGGCAACACAAGGAATATAGAACTAAAGGCTGTCCATGTATAAAAAAAAAGTATGACTTAAAAATACCTCTTCTCCAGCTTGTTCATTACACTTTCAGGAAGATACGGATGAACTGAAGATGAAGAAAGGAACTATAGTTTTCCTGTGTATTTCAGCAGAGAGGCTGCGTGTAGTTATAAGGCATTGTTGCTAAGCTTTGTACTTCTAGCAGGCAGAGCTTTCTTCCTAAATGTTTAGCCTGTCTGTCTCCTATTTGGGCTTTGACTGGTTCTTCCTGCTTTGCAATAGAGCATCAAATTATGGCTTGTTATTCATATTTTCAGAGATTCTGGAACCGACTTTGTGAGGTGAATTATCTTATTCAAGGTAACTAGAGTAAGAAGTGAAACAAGTAAGAAGTGAAAACTCAAGGGCAATTCTCAGCCTCCTGAGTGGTGGGCTAAAAGCATAAAGTGTCAACTCTCTGCAAAGATGGTTGCTGGCTATCAATCTTAATATAGTAACATATTGAGCTGGGCAGTAGTGGTGCTCATCTTTAACCACAGCAAATGGAGGCAGAGGCAGGAGGATCTCTTTGAGTTTGAGGTTGGCTTGGTCTACAGATTGAGTTTCAGGACAGTCAAGGCTACATGGAGAAATTGTCTTGGAAAAAATCAGGGCTGGAGAGATGGCTCAGAGGTTAAGAGAGCCGACTGATCTTCCAAAGGTCCTGAGTTCAGTTCCCAGCAATCACTTGGTGGCTCACACAATCTTTAATGGGGATCCAATATCCTCTTCTGGTGTTTCTGAAGACAGCAACAGTGTACACACATAAATGAAATAAATAATAAATCATAAAAAAGCAATCTTGTAAAAAATCAAATAAATAGATTAAAAATTAAAAAGTAACATATTGTGTATTTGAAGATGTTTTGAAGAGATTTTTTTAAATGCTCTTAGCACAAAAAGATAAGTATATTGGGTGAATGTTACACAAATTTGTTTAACTTAATCATTCCATAATGTAAATACACACATATCACATTGTACACTATAAAAATATATAACTGTTATTTGTCAATTAAAAATAAGGGCCTGAAAAATTCACTGTGTAGTCATACTAACCTAAAATTCAAGGGCAATTCTCAGCCTCCCGAGTACTGGGATTACAGGCATAAAATATCTTTTGGTCTCACTATGAAGCACACAAACCAAAATGTAGTCTGATAGCTATGTAATTTTAAAGAAATGTGCCCATGCATGGTGATACACACTAGTTACCACTAGTTATCTATCACTTGGTAGGCAGAGTCAGGGAACTCTGAACCACAGAGTGAGATCTTGTCTCAAAAGCAAAAACAAACCAAATATATATGATATTTCCCCTTTAACTCATTCTTTAAAATCAAATAACAATTGAAGTGGGTATATATATATATTTATATATTCACTTATGAAAATTGTTCATATCATTCTGAAGTCAGTCATCACCAACACCAAAAATAGGTATGGCAGACCAAATTTGGTGGATCATAAAAGTAGAGTTCCTTCAGAGATCAAGCATCACTGCTGTGCTTGATATAAATAAGAATCTGTAGCTCTTTCCAATTCACCTTTTGTCCCTGTCCTTGCTAGCTTATTAGTCACCTAGAGTAGTAATCTTCTCTACGAAAGTATTTCAGGGTCTGTAAGAATATCTTCCAGTTAAAGCTTTTCAATGTTTATTTCTTTCATTTTAAAGACATTTTTCTTTTTTTATTATTATTATTTTCTTTATTTACATTTCAAATGCTATCCCGAAAGTTCCCTATACCCC
>NW_018394051.1:0-2620 GCF_900095145.1 Mus pahari | reverse complement strand
TCCTTTCATGAGTATTTTGTTCCTTACTCTAAGGAGGAATGAAGTATCCACACAATGGTCATCCTTCTTGGTTTTCTTCTGTTTTGCATAATGTATCTTTGGTATTCTAAGTTTCTGGGCTAATATCTGTAAAGACGTATTTCTAATTTAAGAAAATTCGGGCACCTTTTGGTTCCCACCTGTGCTGGCCAGGAGCATAGCCCCAGCACTGGACCTGATCCCACATAGCACACATCCCAGTTGCAGCTCCACTTCCCAGATCACAGGCTCACAGGAAGTCAGGCTCCCGTCACAGACAGGGAGGCCAGAAAACACCAGAGATATCCAGATGGCTAGAGGCAAGCATGAGAAGATAAGCAAAAGAAACCAGTTTGACTTGGCAACATCAGAACCCAGTTCTCCCACCACAGCAAGACCTGGATACCCCAACACATCCTTAAAACAAGATTCAGATCTAAACTCTCATTTTATGAAGATGATAGAAGACATTAAGAAGGACATAAATAACTCCCTTAAAGAAATACAAGAGAACAAAAGTAAACAAGAAGAAGCCCTTAAAGAGGAAACACATAAATCCCTTAGAGAAATAACAGGAGTACGCAATCAAATAGGTGAAGGAATTGAACAAAAGCATTTGGGATTTAAAAGTAGAAGTAGAATCATTAAAGAAAACTCAAAGTGAGAAAGCCCTGGAGATGGAAAACCTAGGAAAGAGAACAGGAGTCACAGATACAAGTATTACCAACAGAATATGAGAGATAGAAGAGAGAATCTCAGGGTCAGAAGATACAATGGAAGACACCAACACAACCATCAAGGAAAACACAAAAAACAAAAAGCTATCTCAAAACATTCAAGAAAACCAGAACACAATGAAAAGAACCAAGCTGAGAATAATGGGGATAGAAGAGAATAAAGATTCCCAGCACAAAGGGTCAGCAAACATTTTCAACAAAATTATAGAAGAAAACTTTCCTAACCTAAAGAAAGAAATGCCCACAGACATACAAGAGTTTTGTATGTTTGTGGGAACTCCAAGCAGATGGGACCAGAAAAGAAATTCCTCTCATCATATAATAAGTAAAACACCAAATTCACAGAACAAAGAAAGAATATTGAAAGCAGTAAGGGAAAAAAGTCAAGTAACATATAAAGGCAGACCTATCAGAAGTACACCAGACTTCTCAACAGAGACTATGAAAGCTAGAAGATCCTGGGCAGATGCCATACAGACCCTAAGAGAACAAAAATGCCAGCCTAGACTACTATACCCAGTAAAACTCTCAATTACCATAGATGAAGGAACCAAAACATTCAAAGACAAAACCAAATTTAAACAATATCTTTCCACTAATCCAGCTCTACAGAGGATAATAAGAAAAGTCCAACACAAGGAGGGAAACTGCACCCAAGAAAAAGCAAGAAATTAATCTTTTCACAACAAACCCAAAAGAAAGAAACGCACAAACATAATTCTACCTTTAACAACAAAAATAACAAGAAGCAACAATCATTGGTTCCTAATATCTCTGAACATCAATGGACTCAATTCCCCAATAAAAAGACATAGGTGAACAGACTGGATAGAGAAACAGGATCCAGCATTTTGCTGCATACAGGAAACACACATCAGAGGCAAAGTAAAAAAAAAAAAGTGGGAAAAAAATTTCCAAGCAAATGTTCCCAAGAAATAAGCTGGAGAAGCCATTCTAATATCCAACAAAGTAGACTTTGAAACAAAAATTATCAGAAAAGATGGGTAAAAACTCTACATACTCATCAAAGGGAAAACCCCCAGGATGAACTCTCAATTTTGAACATCTATGCTGCAAACTCAAGGGCACCCACACTTGTAAAAGAAACATTACTAAAGCTCAAAACACACATTGAACTTCACACAATAACAGTAGGAGACTTCAACACCCCACTCTTACCAATGGACAGATCATGGAAAAAAATTAAACAGAGACACAGTGAAACTAAAAGCATTTATGAACCAAATGGATTTAACATATTTTTAGAGCATTTCATCCTAAAACAAAAGAATATGCCTTCTTTTCAGTACCTCATGGTTCCTTCCCAAAAATTTACCATATACTTGGACACAAAACAAACCTTAGCAGATACAAGAACATTGAATTAATCTCATGTATTCCATCAGACCACCACGGACTAAGGCTTGTCTTCGACAGTAACAAAAACACCAGAAAGCCCACATACACGTGGAAGCTGAACAAGGATCTACTCAATGAAAACTTGGTCATGGAAGAAATAAAGAAAGAAATTAAAGACTTTCACAAAGATACTGGAGATATCATTTACTAGCATCTTAACAGCTCATCTGAAAGCTCTAGATCAGGTGTAGAGGGCAGGAAACAATCAAACTCAGGCTGAGATCAACCAAGTAGAAACAAAAAGAAGTACTATACAAAGAATCAACCAAACCAGGAGCTGGTTCTTTGAGAAAAACAACAAGATATAAAAACGCTAAGCCAGACTAACCAGAGGGCACAGAGATAGTACGCAGATTAACAAAATCAGGAATGAAAAGAGAGACATAACAACAGAAACTGAGGAAATTTAAAAAAAATCATCAGATCCTACTACAAAAGTCTATACT
>NW_018394050.1:0-7804 GCF_900095145.1 Mus pahari | reverse complement strand
AAACAAATAAACAAACAAAAAAACCAAATCAATAACACACCCTAAAATAGTTTAAAAAAAAAAACAACACAGAAAGAAATCTAAACATAGACTAAAACCCTGAAAACCAATAAAACTCAAAAAATATTCTCCTAAACTCCCTACAAATACTTTAAAAAATGCAAAATTTCAGAAATGAATACACAAGAACACAAAAATGACCCTTAACCTCTTTGAGTTTTTTGAGACTAGGTTTCTCTGTGTATCCCTGGATGTCCTGAAACTCAATCTATAGGACAGGCTGGCCTTGACTCAGAAAGGCAGTTCCTCTGTCTCCCAAGTGCTGGGATTAAAGGCATGGGCCACCACTGCCTGACACACTTAAAAATCTTAAAACCTAAAATTAAATCCTAAAATTAAAAAAAAAAACATACTTAAGTACACTAAACCACCACCCTGCAAAAAATCAGGAAAACCCTAAAAATGAACGCTAAAGCGTTAAAAAAAAAAAAACAAAAATCAATAACCCTAAAATACTTTTAAAAAACCCAGAAAGAACACTAAATACAGACTAAAACCATTAAAACCAATAAAACTCAGAAAACATTCTTCTAAAGTCCCTACAAAACCCTTTATAATAACTCTAAAATTCTAAAAATAAATACACAAGAACACAAAAATGACCCTAAAACTCTTAGAGTTTTTTGAGACTGGGTTTATCTGTGTATCCCTGGCTGTCCTGAAACTCAATCTGTAGACCAGGCTGGCCTTGACTCAGATTTCCACTACCTATGCCTCCCAAGAGAACATATCTAAATTCCAATCCAAAGGCATAGTTTATTATGAAATTTCCACATCCATTTGGTAAATGAGAGGCACATAATGTTCCAAGTAAGAAAACTAATATAAGAGAAACTAGACATGCAAATATGTCACTACAGATAAAGACATATAATTAGTATACTAATAGAATAAACAGAGGAAGAATAGCTATAAACATATAAATATCCCTTGCCACAGACAGGCCTCACTTTGGGTCCCCGATCTGCGTGGAACTGGGTCTCTTGGTTGCAGGTGAGCGAGGATTCGGCGAATGAGTGACAGACTTAAGAACTGATTGGTTGTTGCTACCAGTTGAGTGGCCATTTTCCCAGGCAAATTGTAATTGTTACCTGAGTCACATGGCTCCTGGAAAAAGTTGGGGTTTTTCCAGTAGCTAAGTTCATTCAGATAGCAAGTTAATCATAAAATGGAGTCTGAAAGCAAAATGGAGTTTCTAGTGTTAACTGGGTCCTTCAGAAATTAATATTATGAATTTGGAAAGTTCAAACTTAGGTAGACAGTAAATGTTAGATTTAAAAGCAACCTGGAACAGATGGTTGATGTCTATTAACATCAGAATGGATGCTGGCCAGCTCTCTCAGCTGGCCTCTTCAGTACCTGTACTTACTCCTAGCACACCTTATCCTGCTCCCTACACTGAACTTCTCCCTCCTAGGAACTCAGCTTCCACTACCCTCACACCAGCTTCTGATCCCTATATAATTCAGACATTGTGGCTATGCTCTCTTTTGGTCTCTGGATTCCCATGCACTCTTTTGGCTTCCTATCTCTTCTTTTCCTCTTTTGTTTTTACACCACCTTCTCTTCTCATGGCCATGTTCAGGCTGGACTCTTCCAAACACCTCTGGTTGTTCTCTCCCTCATCAAACCTTCTCCTGGACCCATAACTAGGAGAAGTCATGGGCTAATTTATATTCATTCAGTAAACATACTCCTATGCAACCAGGAAGTGAAACAAATAAGAGTAATTTTAAAAATACATGGAGATGAAAGAAAATGAAGAAAATGCATAGAAAACAGGACAAGAGTCCTTAGAGGGAAAATTAAAATTATAATTGTACACATTAAAAAAGAAAAGATCTCAGAGTGATATCTTAAACTTATGACTTCTAGAGTGGTGAATAGCAGATCAAAAGTACTGTTGAAATGAACGGGAAAAATGGGAGGAAGCATTTACCTGTGAAGAAATGTATAAGGAAAAACAGAGAAAGAAGGAAAGAGAAGGGATAAATAACATTAAGGATATTTGAAAAAGACATAGGGAATCATATTATTTTATGTTTAACTAAATTCACATATAATGTGTGTGTATAGATATAGTTTAAATGAAGTTACTCTACTTAGGGTAGTAAAACTACCCTCCCCACAAGCTATATACTCTCTTACAGGATCCAAGCAATCCTCTGAAACAATATACACTATTGCTGGTGTTCCTGGGTGTATGCTAGAATTTAAAGTCATTCCTTATGCCAAAGAAACCACCCATGTCAGTACAGAATATAAAGAAATGGGGAAGTAGCCTAAAAATCTACTACCTCAGGAGTCACTCATATTATTGGAAGATAACATGCCAGCTGTCAAGTGAGAGGGGCAATTAGTACTCCTCCTTGGCAATAATGCTTATGAACCATAAAAATGACCACTCTCCAAATATCTCCATAGTGTTATGGTGGAAGTTTTATCTTGGGCAAAACCAACAGCTCTCTAATTGGAATTAATATGAGAAAATTCATCCTTGACCCTATAAAAGTAACCAATTATCCACAGTTGGTTAGACCATTTATCAAGAGGAGAACATACCACTGCTACTTTGCAAAAATAATATTTCTATTTCATAAGTATCTGTCCCTACACTCTCAGAGAAGTATAGCTTTCATCCTTTATAAAATAAACTACTTTTTACAAAAGTTGGAAACTACTACAGATATCTACAAGTGGTCAGTATATAGAGAATAAGTGACCATCTAGTGCCCATCCCTCAGTGATATATTTTTAGGCAACTCCTACACCTAAGGCTCAAAGAAAATAACAGAAAATGAGGAAGAAATATTGTTAAGAGTCAGAGGCTCAAGATGTATGCTGTTAGATAATATCCCCTAGACATGACATAGAAACTGTATCCCAAAACTCTCAAGTGTAGAGTTGCCTGAACAAGATCAGTATAATTGTACCAGAGTGCAAAATTGAACAAGGGAAATTTCACATGGTCCCATATCTTGATAAAGAGATACTCATAGCCAATGGATACAGATAGAAGAATCATATTCTTCCAGGGATGTTGGCCAATCCCAAGGGGTCACAGTGAAAATATGTTTATATGAGCAATTCTAAATGGAAGCAGTAGCTTATACATGTACATGTGTGAATACAGGAGATAACAAATTGTTGGATTAAGCATAGGAGGAGGAATTTGGGGAAAGAGGGACTGGTAAAGAGTTACGAAGATGTTGTGATCATCTATGAAGTTCTCAGAAAATAGAAATACTTTTAAAGTATAATTGTTGGTTACACTAGTACAGGAAAGAAAACAAATTCATTGATTCATTCATCCAAAATGTATTCATCATTGACTACATGGTATAGATGATATTAGGTCCTGGAAATTAAAGTTAGTGTGTGTCTTAGGGCTTTACTGCTGTGAAAAGACACCATGACCAAGGCAACTCTTAGTCAACATTTAATTGGAACTGGCTTACAGGTTCAGAGTTTCAGTCCATTATCATCANANTGGAAGCATGACAGCAACAAGGCAGGCATGGGNCAGGGGGAGCTGAGAGTTCTACATCATTATCTGAAGGCTGCTAGAAGACTGGCTCCCAGGCAGCTAAGAAAAAGGTCTTAAAGCCCATGCTAACAGTGATGTGCTTACTCGAACAAGGCCATAACTCCTAATGTTGCCACACCTTGGGACAAGCATGTACAAACCATCAAATTCCACTCCCTGGCTCCCATAGGCTTCTTCAAACAAATGAGTCTATGGGGGCCATACTTAATCTAACTTCAGTCTCAACAATGTTACAAGTTCAAACTTCAAAGTTTCTTTTGAGATTCAAGCAGTCTCTTAATTATAATTCTGTGGGGTGGTGGGCTGTGCACAGGAAACCTGATCCCTGGTCAAGCAAAGGTCTGTAACCCCAGTGACCTGAAGGGTGGTGACTTCCACCTGCATGGGACAGAAAGTGTTTGGACATGCCTCCTGGGCCCCTGACTCCTGTCATGTAGCTATAGCCTCCCACAGCCCCCTGCAGAGAGGTATGTGGCCATCAGTCACATAGGAGCAGCACCAAGCCCTCCCACATGCAAATAAGATTTCCCCAAAGCTCTCAGACCAAACCAATGAGAAGTACCTGTTGTCAGACCCTGACCCACCCCAAAACTGTATCTAAGAATCCTGTCTGGAAGGATTAGGTGTGTGTTCGAGAACTACTTCATCATCTGATCTTTCTGTTCTAAGAGCTGTCACACTTCAGAAGAAGATTGCTCTACTGAAGTGAGAAATTTGAGACTTGACACCATGAAGAGAGCCTATGGGAGGGTATTGGTGAAGCCTAGTTGCAGTTGAAGTCTCCAGTGTATTGGAGATGCCAGTACCATGGGATGATCACCAAGAACAGCAGCAGCAGTGGAGTGGAGTGGAGTGGAGTCAAGCCTGAAGCTCACTAGCTAGTCAGTCTCTCATTGGCCTAGTCCAACCTGACTCAGTGCACGGTGGCACAGAGTAAACAAGTAATGTGGAAGGCACCACGGAGATTGAGGTGGAGCCAACTGCAGCAGCAGAAATAGTGGAAGCTTCGCTTTCTCTGGAACTCTCACACGAGGCCTGGCCAGAGATCTACATAGAAAGCCTCTGGCACACAGGCCCATATAATCCTATATAAAGTAAAAAATACTGAACCAAAGCAAGACAGAAAAACAGCTGGACAAACTCCAAACTCCATGTCTCCATGTCAGATGTCAAAGCACTCTTCAGACCTCCAACCATTTAACCTTATCAACTGCTGTTGGCAGATCTCTCATTCAGCAGCAATGAACATCATTGCCTTGGTCTGGTTTCACTCTCTGATAGCAGTTTTGCTCAGAAGGCATCTCGCTGCTCTGGCATCTCTAACGAGTTGCAGTCTCCAAGGCAACTTCAACATTATAGCTTCTTATTCCAGTGCCCAAGATCTACATAGAATCTTCTGAGCTCCTCCAAAGGACTTGTGCCACTTCCCCAGCTCTGCCCTCAGCAGTACTCTATACTCTAGTTGACTCCAATCCATTCCACTCACTCCACTCCACTGCTGCTGCTGTTCTTGGTGATCATCCCATGGGGCTGGCATCTCCAATACACTGGAGACTTCAACTGCAACTAGGCTTCACCAATACCCTCCCATAGGCTCTCTTCATGGTGTCAAGCCTCAAATACTTTCTGTGACCTCTTCAGTCTTTGGTTTTCAACTGCAACTGAGGCTGCACTTTCACTAATGACCTTTCCTGGCTACTCACAGTGCCAAGCATCAGCTGTTCTTCATACTTTCGTACCTTAAAAACTAGTATCACCTTGGTGATTCTTATACATTACCAAGTCTAGCCACAGCATGAGGTAAACCTTGGCTCTCTCTGGAACACAGCTTTGTCGTGCTCTTAGAAAACACTTCCTAGATTTCCCCTCAGTGATGCTAGTCTCTTCTTCTTCTTCTTTTTTTTTTTTAGTTTTTTTGAGACAGGGTTTCTCTGTATAGCCCTGGCTGTCCTGGAACTCACTTTGTAGACCAGGCTGGCCTTGAACTCAGAAATCCGCCTGCCTCTGCCTTAATCACTGCTAATTTCTTAGCTCCAGTTAAGCAGTATCAATTGTCTCACTAATCCCTTCTACTTTTCACTCTAAAAACCAGAGCCACATGGCCAAAGCTGCCAAGTTCTGCTGCTTGCTGAGAATGGAAAATGGCATCCTTGTAATAACATTATCACCAGCTTTCTGTTTTCAATGAATGTACACTTTGCCTAAGTTTGGTTATCTTGGAATTTGCTCTGTAGACTGACTTTGAACTCAGAGATTTTGCGTGCTTTTCTCCTAAGTACTTGAATTACAGTTGTGGTTGAACATGCCTGGATTTATGCTTTTTTCTACTTGGAACCTTCTCTGTACAAGGCTATCCTTAAACTCAGGAATCTGCTTGCATCTGTCACCTCCACTTAAGCTTTTTTTCACCTAGAGCTTGCTCTTTCCAAGCCTAGCCTTAAGCTCAGAGATCACTTTGGATGAAAGGTGTGTACCACTGTGCCTGAATCTATACTTCGTTGAGAGGGATGCTGCCCCAATATTCTACTCCCATAGTCTATTATCTCCTAGAATATAGGATTCTGTTTAATTCTACTTCCCGATGCCTCTTTAATAATTGAACCATATATTTTGTATTTTCTTCTTTTTCAGCTTGATCCTTTTCAGTGAAATGCTTTTCATAAGACTAAACCAGAAAACAAACTCTCAGTTGGCCTTCTTTTGAGGCTCCCTTTGTCAGTGCAATTAGTGTAAATCTTTACCTAGCCTCGGGTAGACTCTTCAGACAAGGGCACAAATCATCAACACACCACAAAGCAGTCTCCAGGCCATGCACTGAAATCCTTTCCCTTTGAAATCACGTGGTGGAGGTCTGTACATTTCAAGGCACTCTCAGCAACAAAGTCTTCCATATTCTTACTAGGCAAGCCCATTAAGCTCCACTTAAAGCATTCCACTGCTTTCCAAATCCAAACACCCCAAATCCACACTCTTCCAAACAAAAACATGGTCAGGCCTATCATAGACATACCCCAATCAGTCCCTGGCACCAACTTCTGTCTTAGGGCTTTATTGCTGTGAATAGACACCCTGACGATGGCAACTCTCAGATAACATTTAATCGAGGCTGGCTTACAGGTTCAGAGGTTTAGTAGACTATCATCAAGGTGGGAGCATGACAGCATCCAAGCAGGCATGGTGCAAGAAGAGCTGAGAATCCTACATCTTTATATAAAGGCTGCTATGAGAAAAATTGCTCCCAGGGAGCTAAGACAAGGGACTGAAAGCCTATGCCCATAGTGACATACCTACTCCAACAAGGCCACACCTCCTAATGGTACCACACCCTGGGCCAAGATTATATAAACCATCACAATGTGGCTGTAACATTTACCTTCACAGAGTTTCCCCCCCCCACTTTGAAGATCTTTATTATGACTATCATATATGGTCTATGGTTAAGCAAATTAATGTAAAGAATGAGGATGAGAAGAACATTTATATAGCACAACAAAGGCAGGTTCCAGAAAGAAGAGATCATGTGCTGGAATGTCAAAATACAGAAGGAAAAGAGGAAAGCAATCAGCAGTATCCTAAAGCAGGTAAGAACTAATGCTAATGACAACTTCTTTCAGGCTGGAGAAGGTGATAAGAAGAAATAATAGAAGAAGGGCTTACAGTGAGGCTGTAGAGAGATCAAAGTTATGAAGTTAAGAAGTTTAGATTCTGTTATAAAATTAGCTAGATTGTATAGGAATTTTAATCCAACAACATGGCTACTCTGGCAATGGATCACAGCAAAAGATCTTCTAGATCTATCTAATCTGGTCTGAATACAGACATGGCCTGGTTTGAAGTATAGTCTGGCTGGAATATAGATCTGATCTTAGTACAGACCTTTAATCCCTAATAATGAAGGTAAGATTAGTTTGCAGAAGGAAGGAGCCATATTTGAAAGTGATGTCTAGTTTAGGGGCAGACGTATTGATGAATCAGAGAATAATATGACAGAATCAGAGATAGAATATGCTCAACTCTAAGAGAAACAGAACAGGAAAGAGAGACTACTTCAGAGCAGCAAGAGAGAAAAAAATGTATGGAGCATATGTGCATTATGGAGAGACAGATGGTAGAGAGANCATCCTAAACACAGGTGAAGACAGAGGAAGCCAGAGAATGAGAATGGGCCAGAAGATTAGAATATTTTGCCAGAGTTAG
>NW_018394049.1:29274-37660 GCF_900095145.1 Mus pahari | reverse complement strand
TATTCCATTGGTCTACCTGTCTGTTGCTTTACCAGTACCATGATGTTTTTATCACAATTGCTCTGAGTACAGCTTGAGGTCAGGCATGGTGATTTCACCAGAGGTTCTTTTATCAATGAGAATAGTTTTTGCTATTTTCATTTGCTATTTATCATTGAGAATAGTTTTTGCTATTTTGGATTCAATGCAATCCCTATCAAAATTCCAACTCAATTCTTCACTGAGTTAGAAATGGCCATTTGCAAATTCATCTGGAATAACAAAAAATCTAGGATAGCAAAAACATTTCTCAGCAATAAAAGAGTCTCTGGTGGAATTGCCATTTCTGACCTCTGTACTACAGAACAATTGGGATTAAAAAAAAAAGAAAGAAAGAAAGAAAGAAAAACTGCATGGTTCTGTTACAGTGACAGACAGGTAGATCAATGAAATAGAATTGAAGATCCAGAAATGAATCCACACACCTATGGTCATTTGATATTTCACAAAGGAGCTAAAACCATAATGTGGAAAAAAAGGCAGCATTTTCCATAAATGGTGCAGGCTCAGCTGGCCATTACCAGTTAAAAGAATGGAAATTTATCCTTTCTTATCTCCTTGTTCAAAGCTCAAGTCTTTGTGGATCAGTGACCTCAACATAATGCCAAAGACTCTGAAACTTATAGAGGAGAAAGTTGGGAAGAGCCTTGAGCATATGGACATAAAGGAAACATTCCTGAACGGAATACCAATGGCTTATAGCGTAAGATCAATAATTAACCAATGGGACATAATAAAATTGAAAGTTTCTCTAAGGCAAAGGACAGTGTCAATAACACCAAAAGCCCACCAACAGATTGGGAGAGGATCTTCACCAATCCTAAATCTGATAAAGGGGTAATATACAATATATACAAAGAACTCAAGGACTTAGATTCCAGAAAACCAAATAATCCTTTGAAAAATGGGGTACAGAGCTAAATAAAGAATTCTCGATTGATGAATACCAAATGGCTGAGAAGCACCTAAAAAAAATGTCTAACATCCTTAGTCATCAGGGAAATGCAAATCAAAACAACACTGAGATTCTACCTCACACCAATAAAAATGGCTAAGATCAAAAACTCAGGTGAGATTAGATGCTGGAAAGGATGTGGAGAAAGAGGAACACTCCTCTATTGCTGGTGGTATTGAATGGTATAACCACTCTGTAAATCAGTTTGGCAGTTCCTCAGAAGAGTGGACATAGTACTACCAGAGGATCCAACAATACCACTTCTGGTCATATAACCAGAAGATGCTCCAACATGTAATAAGGACATATGCTCCACTATGTTCATAGCAGCCTTATTTATAATAGCCAGAAGCTGGAAAGAATCCAGATGTCCCTAAACAGAGGAATGGATACAGAAAATGTGGTACATTTATATAATGGAGTACTACACAGTTATTAAAAACAATGAATTTATAAATTTCTTAAACAAATGAATATATCTAAAGGATATCATCCTGAGTAAGGTAACCTAACCACAGAAGAACAAACATGATATGCATTCACTGATAAGTGGACATTAGCCCAGAAGCTCTGAATACCCAAGATACAATTCACAAAACACATGAAAATCAAGAAGGAAGATCAAAGTCTGGATACTTAGATCCTTCTTAGAAGGGAAAACAAAATACCCATGGAAGAAGGTACAGAGACAAAGTGTGAAGTAGGGACTGAAGCAATGACCATCCAGAGACTGCCCCACCTGGGGATCCATCCCATTAACAACCACAAAAACCAGACACTACTGTGAATGCCAACAAGAGCTTGTTGACAGGAGCCACATATAGCTGTCTCTTCAGAGGCTCTGCCAGTGCCCCACAAATACAGAAGTGGATGCTCACAGCCATCCATTGAACAGAACACAGGGTCCCCAATGAAGGATCTAGAGAAAGAACCCAAGGAGCTGAAGGGGTTTGCAGCCCCATAGGAGGAACAACATTACGATCTAACCAGTACCTCCAGAGCGCCCTGGGACTAAACCACCAACCAAAGACCACACATGGTGCTACTCATGGCTCTAGCTGCATATGTAGCAGNGGATGGCCTTGTCAAGCATCAATAAGACAAGAGACCCTTTGCCCAGTGAATGTTATATGCCCCAGTATAGGGAAATGCCTGGGCCACAAATCTGGAGTGGTTAGGTTGATGAGCAGGGGGAGGGGGAAGGGGATAGCAGTCTTCAAAGGGGATCTAGGAAAAGGGATAACATTTGAAATGTAAATAAAGAAAATATCTCATAAAAAAAGAGAACCAAGAGAATATATACGAGTCATATAGGATCTAATAACAAGTGTGGATAAAGACAGCTCCTTCCATCATTCACATAAAACACCACTCTCACCTCAAAGGAACACGAGAGAGCTTATTCTGAGCCACATATGAGGTCAATGGCTCAAGAACACAGGTTTGAATTGCCCCTAATACCAGGTTCCAATTTAGAAACAGCTTCCTGAGGGTTCTACAGTAGCAGAACTACAGGGTGAAAAAAGGCATAAATAAATTTTAAACATGCCAATGGAAACCTCAGTTAAGCAGGTTAAGTCCAACAGGAAATCACTGCTATAGGCTTCAGATGTTTTCTGATAGCCTTCTTAGCCTTTACGTTGGTGGACATGCATGGCCTGTTAGGATATCAAGACCTAATGTTAAGGAGGTTAAGTCAAGTACAGAAATGGGTAATAAATAGTTAATAGAAAAGATAAATGTAGCCCAACACACTTTGGCTCTGGTCTCACCTGCAACATTTGTACTTTCCACAGTCATGGTTCTAAGCTGTCAGCCTTAAGGACCCCAACATACGTGCAGCTTTTTTCTGGTGGCTTCAGTTCACCCAGCTACAAAGTCAGGGAAGACACAGAAGATACTAGAATATTGTGGCTTAAGGCTAAGAGGTCATGGGGACTTTCTGAGGTAGAATCAGAATCATGCTAATACATGACTTCTCTTACTGCCACAAGACCCTCAACAGCTCTGGCTGGAAGAAAACACAAGCAGTCCCATGATCTAAGCCATCATGGATGCTACTCTTTCAAACTTCCAGCCAAAAGGAAAAACAACTTTCCACTCACAAGTTGCTTTTAGTCAGGTATATGGTCATGGTAATGAGAACAGTTTCTAACAAAGGTAGCTCAAAACAAAAGACCAGTGCTCCCTGCAAGACAATAACAGGAGTTGTGGCTTTTCCTCCACATCTTCCTCAAGCTAATCAGAGTTGCAGGAACCAGGGAAGCACATGATAGATGCATGTATTCAGTCTTGATAAGTCAAAGTTCTTACTATCTTTCACTCACATCCGTCCATCGTATTGTGGCCTGGGCAGTCTGGACTGCGCAGGGCTTTACAGAGATAGGAAGCCATCCCATAACCTGAAGTCTGCCTCTTTTCTCCACTCAAGCACTGCTCCTGTTTCCTATACTAATGTTCTTGATGGGTTCCAAATTGACCTACTCTCTTCTAATATGTGTGAATCGCCAATTCAGATTCACTGTGTGTAAAGATCTCATCATCAACCTCCGCTGTGCCCTGTGTAGCATAAACTACCCTGGTAGTATGGCTTCCAGAATGATGAAGGATACAGACCCTGATGCAAACTAATAGGTTGAATTCACACTGTACAATTTTGGGGTAAGCCCTGTGTGATGCTCGGCCCAGGGAATAACACTATTAGAAGGTATGGCCCTGTTGGAGTAAGTGTGGTCTTGTTGGAGTAGGCGTGTCACTGTGGTTGTGGGCTTTAAAACCCTCATACTCACTGCCTGGAAGCCAGTATTCTGCTAGCAGCCTTCAGATGAAAATGTAGAACTCTCAGCTCCACCTGCACCATGCCTGCCTGGATGCTGCCGTGTTCCCTCCTTGATAATAATGGACTGAACCCCTGATCCTGTAAGCTGGCCCCAATGAGATGTCATTTATAAGACTTGCCTTGCTTATAGTGTCTGTTCACGGCAGTTAAACCCTAACTGGGACATCCTGGAACAATTTCTGAACTGCCTTGCATCTCTACTTTCCTAAAGGTAAGATGTGCACAATGACAAAAGCACATGACTAATTAAAATTTAAAATGATACCAAGTCAGCTCTGAATCAGCAGAAATAAAGACCTGGATTTGGGTGAGCTGAGCATCAGTGCCTGGGCTGGGCTAGCAGAAGATGCAGTTGTGTTCTGGCTGTGGGCTTCTGGATACTCAGAAATGCCTTCTCCATCTGCATCCTAACCCTGGCCAGGCTTCCCTTCTTATCCTTGTGATTTCAAGGCAGAAATTTCCTGGAGAAACTTTTCAACTTCTTTATTTCATCTCCATTTGCACATCCATGCTCAGCACCATTTCATGTCTCACTCACTCCAGAACCAGGGCCAAGATACTAGCCAGATACACATCAACCAATGTACCCTGCTCTGTCCCACATCTCTATTGCTGAACATCTTGTAAGGTAACAATGATGGCTTCTTATTTGAGGGTTAGGATTTGCTTCATGTTAAGGACTTCATTTCTTTGCAATGGCAAGGTTGAGAATTTCATATATGAGTATAATGTATTTTCTTTAATAAATAGTTCCCTCCACTGCTCCTACTCATTCCGTGTCCCCCACATGTTCCCATCTCTAGTTCAAGTCATCTTCTGTATGTGATGGTTTAAGTGACTAATGGACACCACAGACTCATATATTTAAATGCTTCGTCAACAGATAATGGAACTATTTGAGAAGGAATAGATATGGCTTTTTGGAAGAAGTGTGTCACTTGGGTATGGATTTTGATGTTTCAAAAGCCCACACAAGAATGTGTGTGTGTGTGTGTGTGTGTGTGTGTGTGTGTTTTTGTGTGTGTGTGTGTGTGTTCACCCCTTTCACTGCCTGTTGCCTGCCTGAAGATAAAGATTGTAAAACTCACAGCTACTGTGAGGTCTTTAAGTCACTCCTCAGTATGTCTAGTATACACAGAACATTTGTTCACCTCATGGGGTTGGATTGCATAATTGCTTACAGAGACAAATTCTAAAATAAAAACGAATGTTTCCTGATCAAAACTATAAGCTCATCTATTAAGATATTTAGGAATAAATAGTTAACAAGCAATTGCTTCCAAAGAATAACATTTTAAAAGACATTTGCCTTTTGTTTGATGCATTTCTGTGTTATTTGGAAGAAACTAGAAATGTGCCAACATCTCTGTTTTAGCAGAGAAAAGGAGAAACCAGGCCATAGGGATGAAGCACATTTAGGAACTTTGCTTCATCCATGCCTAACACTTAAGGACACTGCTCACTTTGTTTGGCATTATTGTCCAGGTGGCAGGAAATGCCAAGCAACAGTAACTTACAGGAAGTGCGAGTTGAGAGATTTCCTATGAGAAAGCATAGCGAAAGAAGAAATTGAGAAATGCCTCAGGAGGAACATGAAGTAACAGACCCTACACTCTTACTTGCCAATAGTACTCTGAGCAGGAAACCACAGTGCTATCTGGGATACTGATAAACTTTACTTCCTTCCAACATTTAAATGCACTTCTCCAGAGCAAATGAATATCCTGTAGTGACTGCATCTTTTCTCCTACACAAGCCAGCGAACTACATCAAGCAAGAGGAATGGGGGAAAGGTAAGGGTCTATCTGCAACTTACTTGTGAATCTATTGTTACATCTTTTGTGTACTTATATCCACATACCACCATACTGAGGCAGCATATTCTAGTTGCCATGAGGACCACAAGTGGTCTTGCCAAACAACAGAGCCCAGTCAGCTACCCCACCCAAGATCAGAGCAAAGGGATTGCCCAGCTAACTAGAGAAACAGAGAGCATGCTCTGACTGCTTAGGGCCAGCAGTAGCTACCCATTCAGCATCACAAATTACACATCAAGCAGGGAGGAGGTGTGTCCTTGACAAAGAAAAATGAAAAAGTAGTGTATGTCCCCACAAATGCTCAACAACCGGGGGGGGGTGTAGCTTTATAAATCTCAAGAGATTGTGAGTTCTCTGAAAAACAATAACAAATCTACAACAACATTGATTTTAAAACAGGGAGAGAAATGATAGGAAATCCAGACCAGTCCAATCCTCCTTCAGTAAAGTTCAAGGATATAAAGTCAAGAAATTAATTAAGATATGAAAGCAACATAGCAGCTGAATAAGCAACCATCTCCCCATTAAGACACACATTTGAACAGCTATCTTATTCATCGGGATGTATTAATCATGCAAAATAACTAATTTTGCTACTGATGTTTCATATGTAAACGCAGTACCTGAATGGGATTCATATCTTCACCACCTTCTCTTCCTTCCCTCCTCTTGCTCTTCTCCACCATCCCCTAAATAATCCTAAATCATACTGCTCTTTTTTCCAGTTCACCAATCCTCTCAATATTCCTCAATCTGAAATAATTTCATTGCTTACATACGTGTGAGTATAGGTTAGAAGTAGAAATAAGGTATCTTCCTTGATCATACTCCCCACAAAAACGTCATTGATTGAGTCAGGGCCTCTCACTTATCCTACAGTTAGCCAATTCCAGTTAATCTGGCTTTCCAGCTCAATCTGGGAAACCCCTGTCTTCCTTAGGGTGACGACTGCTTTGATGAAATCATGATCAACAGCGACTTGGGCTGGGAAGGGCAAAATGGGTAGGAAACAGTTTGTTTTCCTCAAACTTCCATAAAACAGTTCATCATCAGAAACAGTGAGGACAGGAACTCTAGCAGGGCAGGAACCTGGAGGCAGAAGCCTATGCAAACTCCATGGAGAGATGCTGCTTACTGCCTTGCTTCTCATAGATTGCTCAGCCTGCATTCATATGCAACCCAGGGCCACCAGCCCAAAGATGGCCCTACAACAATGAGCTGGCCCCACCACCATAAGTCATTAGTTAAGAAAATGCACTACAGCTGGATCTTAAGTAGGCATTTTTGAGGTTCCTTCCTTTCAGCTTGTGTCAAGTTAACATGAAATCCGCCAGCATCACTTGTTTCTGCCTCCCAAGTGCTTGGATTGCAGGGTGCTGATGCAGCTAACAGCTTAGAAGTAGGTTCTGGAGATCTGAACTCCACTCCACATGTTTGCAGGACAAGTGCATTACCCACTGAACCATCTCCATGGCTTTGTACAAGGGAACTAGGGATCTGAACCCAAGCACTTGATCCACTGAGCCATATTCCAGCCACTCATTATTTCCTCTATAGCTGAGTAAAACTATCGTGTGTGTGTGTGTGTGTGTGTGTGTGTGTGTGTGTATGTGTGTGTCTGTGTGTTTCCTTTATCCATACATGCTTTTATGAGCATGTAGGTTGCTTCCATAGTGACTATTGTGAATAGGACCATAATAAACATAACTATAAATATAATAGTTATAATTGTCTCTATTGTATACTGACTTTGATTTCTTGAGCTATACATCCAAAAGCAGCCTATGTGGAGCCTATGGCAATTTTAGCTCTACTTTTTGAATGATAGCCACACTGGTTGCCTTACTGACTGCAATAACTTATATTCCCTCTAGTAGTCAAGGGCTCTGTTCTCACTGTGCCCTCACCAGCATCCATTCCTGTTTATTGCCTTAGTGATGTTCATTTGGCCTGGGATGATCATTTTAACTGATTCTGTGCAGCATGAGAGATGGGGGTAGTTTCAACCTCCTACCTGTGGATTTCCTGTTTAATAGCATTGTTTCCTATAGAGACTATTTTACTTGACTTTGTTGAGGGTCAGATGGAAGTAGCTGCATCCTCTAATCTACAGCACTGGTCTCCATTTCTATTTTTTGGGCTGGTATCACTCTAGGTTCATTGGTACAGGTCAGTATTACCATTTGAAACCAGACATTGTGATGCTTCTAGCACTGTTCTTGCTCAGGATTGCCATAGTCTTTTGTGGCCTTTTGTGCTTCTGTATGATTTTAGGGTTTTTATTTCTATTTGTGTGAGAATGTGATTGGACTTTGGTGGAGACTCCCCTGAATTTATTTTCACATTACTGATGCAGACAATAGACAGACATGGATCTTTCCAAAGCTTTAAGTGTCTTCTTCAATTTCTTTCCTCTGAGCCTATTTCACAATTCCATTCTTTCTGACCCAGTTATACTTACTCCTAGGAATTTCCTGGGTCACCAACTATGACTATTGCCCTGATTTCTTCTTCAATATATTTCCTGTGATGGTTTGTATATGCTTGGCCCAGAGAGTGGCACTATTAGAAGGTTTAGCCTTGTTGGAGGAAGTGTGTCACTGTGGGTGTGAGGTGTTTTTTTTTTTTTTTTTTTTTTTTTTGGTTTTTCGAGACAGGGTTTCTCTGTATAGTCCTGGCTGTCCTGGAACTCACTTTGTAGACCTGCTTTAGCCTTTGAGACTACTATAAGACACC
>NW_018394049.1:26255-29228 GCF_900095145.1 Mus pahari | reverse complement strand
TTTTTTTTGATTTTCCAAGACAGGGTTTCTCTGTGTAGCCCTGGCTGCCCCGGAACTCACTCTGTAGACCAGACTGGCCTCGAACTCAGAAATCCGCCTGCCTCTGCTTCCCAAGTGCTGGGATTAAAGGCGTGTGCACCACGCCCGGCTGTGGGTGTGAGTTTTAAGACCCTCATCTTAGCTGTCTGGAAGCCAGTCTTCTCCTTAGGCCTTCAGATGAAGATGTAGAACTCTCAGCTTTGCCTGCATCATGCCTGCCTAGATGCTGCCGTGTTCCTGGCTTGATTATGGACTGAACCTCTGAACCAATAAGCCAGCCCCAATTAAATATTGTCCTTATAAGTGTTTCCTTGGTCATGGTGTCTGTTCACTGCAGTAAAATCAGAAGACCTTTCTTACTGCTATATAAGAATACTACTGCATTTTAAATATTGTCTGGAAATATATCCATTTCTTCTAGATTTTTCCAACTTATCAGATAACAACTCTTCAAAAATATTCCCTAGTAATCCTCTGTCATTATGTCCCCTCTTTAGCCTCTAATTTAATTTGGTCTTATCCTGTCACTTTGAGTTTGTTTGACTGATGGTACCAATGCTGGTGTACTTTCTCAGAGGATCAGCTCATCTTATTGGTTCAGTGTATAGTTCTTTAGTGTCCACTTCATTGAACTTTGCCCTGATCTTTATTGCCTCTATCACCTAGGGTTTGTCTTGTTCTTGGTTTTCTAAGACTTTGGAGGTACATCCTTAAGTTGTTTTAGTTTACTCTGATATTTTGTTTATATGTTCATTTTATATTATTATTAGATATTTTCTTCATTTACATTTCAAATGCATTCCTGAAAGTCCCCTATTCCCTCCCCTAGCCCTGCTCTCCAACCCATCTATTCCTGCTTCCTGGCCCTGGCATTCCCCTGTGCTGGCCCATATGATCTTTGCAAGACCAAGGGCATTTCCTCCCAATGATGGCCAACCAGGCCATTTTCTGCTACATATGCAGCTAGAGACAGGAGCTCTGGGGGTACTAGCTAGTTCATATTGTTGGTCCTCCTATAACGTTGCTGACCCCTTCAGCTCCTTGTGTACTTTCTCTAGCTCCTCCACTGGGCTCTGATATTTTAACAACAGCACTCCTAGCTATAAAATACCAGTTAGCAGTGCCTTTGCTGTATGTGAAACTTATGTAAACTCTGTTTTGATTTTCATATGATGCTAGGATTTTTTTTCAAAATAGGATGTTTTGTCATTTATTTTTCCAGTATTATTTTTATATTTGAGATTATGATTTAATTACATTTCATCCTTTCATTTTCTCTCTCCAAACACTCCCACATATCCCTCCCCAACCTTCTCTTTTTTCCCTAATTGTTATTTCATGCATATATGTATCTATGTGTATAGGATATATACATAAATATCATATATATATATATGATATATATATATATATATATAAATATATATATATATATATATATATATATATATATATGATATGGTCTGTTTACTGTCACATGTATGTTTGTTTTAGGGCTGACCATGTGACAATGTTATGTTTTATTTCCTCCCTAGTTTCTTTATCCAAGATAAGTTTCTATCTCCATATACTTTTAAGATTCCATAGTTTCTTTGCTCTTGGTTTCTTGGTTTATTCTACTATGATCTTGTAAGACAAAAGAAATCATTTCAATATAATTGTATATGTAAAGAATTGAATTATTTAATTTTGTGAATTTAATACATGAGTACTATATGTATACCGTTTCTACCCCTCCTCTCCCCTCTCCAACTCCTCCCGTGTTCTCCTCCCATGTGCTCCTCCATAAAATCCATAACCTGGCCTTTATTATTGTAACAGTTGTATGCATATGTGCATATACATACATACATACATACATACATACATACATACATACATACATCATCCTAAGATCATTTAGTGTTGCTTGATTGGAAGTGTGTTTAGAGCTGATGACTTGGGATTGCATAACTTATCAGGGGGCTTACCCCTGAAGAGAACATATTCTCTGCTCTTTTTTTGTTTTCATGCCCAGGTGTTTATTTCCCTTACCTGTAGAATGGTTCACAAACACAATACAAGGGCTTCAGCACTGGGGGGGAGGGGAGTATCCCAGGCCTCTTACAGTAAGAGGATCTCATACATGAATTGAAGCTTGTGAGACTTCCCGAATCCAAATTGGTGTGTCAACTGATGTTGTCATTATGAGGTCCTGCTTAAGCATTTGTGTCACTGAGATTCCATAGGTCACCTAAATTGTAATCTCTCTTAGAGAGATCTCCATTATCTGTTGAGAAGAATGCGTATTCCACAGCTATCACATGGAATATTCTCTATATGTAAGGTCTCTTTAATCTATGGGATAGTTTAACTCTAAAGTATATTTGTTAGTACTTTCTCAGAATAATGTATTTAATGGTGAGGGAGGAGCATTCAAGTCAACCACTATTTTTGTTCCTGGACCTATCAATCATTTTGTATCCAGTTATCTGCTTTATAAATTGTGTATGCCAACATTTAGTGCACATATATTTTCAATCCTTATATTCTATTTTTTTCAGTTTTTTATTAGCATATTAACTACATAGTGGGTTTTACTGTATCATTTTTATAATATACATATTGTATTTTTGTCAAATACACCTCCCTTAAATTCGCTGGTCCTCACCACCCAAACTCTTGCAGATCTCCTCCCTCTTCCCAAGCACACTTTTTTTTTTTTTTCTGATCCTTGTGCCTTCCTTTTGGATCACTCTCTTTACTAATATGCAATGGGAGACTTAGTCTCTAATGACTAGTTTTGACTTAGGTCTCCTCTGATGGAGATCAGTATGGCTGCTCCTGCCTCATTTCCTTCACTTTCTTGACCCTTTGTCTTCATCCTTTCACTCTCAGACTATATTTTTGCATTGTGGGATGCTTCCTGTACTCAACCAGCATTTCTATCTTGCC
>NW_018394049.1:11950-26045 GCF_900095145.1 Mus pahari | reverse complement strand
TCTTTCTCTCTCTCTCTCTCTCTCTCTCTCTCTCTCTCTCTCTCTCTCTCTCTCTCACACACACACACACACACACACACACACACACACACACAAACACACAATTGTCTTTCAAGCTTTCTGGTTTTACTTAATACATTACTCTTACTAGCTTCCAACACTTCATCTCTTCCTCTTGTGAAATTCTTCCCTGCTGGGCTCTGGTGTGTGGAGCTATCTTTCTTCCTTGAATGTGTAGGATCTCTTGGGAGTCTGTGGTGCTCAGTAGGTGGCCATGAATTGCTTAGTTGTGCCTGTCTGGGGGAGGGGGTTATTTACTACTCTGTCACTTTCAAGGAATAATATTGTCACAAAGCAATCTTGGTTGACATGAGAGACATCCAGATTTCCTGTGTTTCTTTTTATCAAGTGAATGGCTGTAAGAACATGTGTTTCTGCATTTTAGAATTCCAGGCAAAATTTGATGTGTATCATTTTGTAAGTAGGTTAAACTCTTTGATTCTTGTGTTTGATCTTTTTTTTTTTTTTTTCCCTCTGTATAGCCCTGGCTGTCTTGGAACTCACTTTGTAGACCAGGCTGGTCTCGAACTCGGAAATCTGCCTACCTCTGCCTCCCCAGTGCTGGGATTAAAGGAGTGCACCACCACGCCCAGCTGTGTTCGATCTCTTAATAGTGGCCAAGAGCTCTCAAAAATTGCAGTCATATCCATCTGTCTTTTCTTCATTGCTTCATGGATATAATATTTCCTGAACCTTCTCTTGAGTTCCTGCTCCTCTTCTGCATGGTGTAGCCTGCTGCACATCCTTCCTGCTGGGTTTTACCTTAATGTATGTTTTAAACTTCAACATTTTTCCATTTGGGTTTGGGTTTGATTTTGAGTAGTTTGGTTTTGTTTTTTGGATTTTTTGGTATTTTGTTTGGCTTTGTTTGGGTTTTTTGTTTGTTTGTTTGTTTGTTCTAGCTTCACTTTTCTTGCTGATCTTCTCTGCCTGTTACTGACTTACCTCAGCAAGTGTTGTGTTGCTGCTGCTGCTACTGATGCTGCTACCAACCAGTGCTGCTTTAGTTTTGTTTTATTAAAATAGGGTCTCACCTTGTAACCATGCCTAACCTAGAACTTGCTTTGTAGACCAGGCTAGACTTGAACTCACAGAGACCCACCTGTCTTTGCGTCCTGAGAGCTGAGACTTACAGAGTGCACCTCCATATCCAGACTCACCTATGTTTTCAGCTGACACCCTCTCTTCCTCAGTTTGTTCAAATATGTCTAGAGGATGTTCATAATCTTTAACACAGGGCTATTGAATTATTTATCTGGCATTTCAACAATTTTGGTGTATTTATATTCCATTATTAGGGAATTAATCCATTCTTTAATATATCACACCACCTTACTTTCCATATCCCTTGATTTTGTACCCTGAAACATGTACTGCAGAAATTAGGCTGTAGCTGCCCCTTGTGTTTGGCTTTATTACCTCTTTAGCAGTTAGTACTTTCTGCCCAAATAGATCTGGTGCCAAGATAACAAACAAGTTCCTAGGTCCACACTGCTTGTTTGAGTAGACATTCACAGCCAACGGAGGTGGAATGTACATTTGGGCATGGCTATATAAAAAATGTTTGGTGTTGTCTATCCAAAAGACTTGACTTTCCCACCTCTCCTGAAATAATCTACCTCCTTGGGAACAGTGAGCAAGCTAGGAAATGCTGGGACCCCTCCCCCAGTACATGCTTCTGGGCTATAAAGACACACACACACACACCCTCTGAAACAGGGTTTCTCTGTGTAACCCTAGTTGTCCTGGTACTCACTCTGTAGACCATGCTGGCCTGGAACTCACACAGATCCTCTGCCTCCCAAGTGTTGGGATCAAAGGTGGCACTACCACACAGGTGCAGATAGAGTCTTAAACCTTGGTTTTGCAGAGAAACAATCTATGGGGCTTTTTTCTTTTGATTGAGGCCCTACTTAGGTCCAGAGAATTGTGTCTCCTATGCCTTTGTTTATTATTCTATGTTAGGGTCTATTTTTTTTTCTGTAAATCTAAAGTTCAGGATTTCGGGGGTTTTCCTTGTCTTGGTCTACAGTGTGGTATTATTCCTCCTGCCTCTCAAAGGACTCACTTCTCCTGACAGCCTTGCAACTGATGAATGGAAATGTAGGGAGGTCCCAGATAATTCTCTATCTTCCCCCATCTGTCTTCATTATGGAAAGCCTATACATTCACCACAGCATCTTCAGGAGAACTGAGAAAACTAGGCACCAGACTAGGATACCTGGTTTTAGTATTTTTTAAGATACCTTAGAAGCAGAAAGGGAAACTTGCCTGTATCACCTCTCCACACATTAGTGGGAGAGATTTCTGCTAAATGAAGAAAATAAAGTAAATTGAGTTCAATCCTTAGACTAAAAATCTTGTATCAGGTGTTTCATTGTGACACCTAGTGCCAGTCAGAACCCCACATCCCTTCCTCTAAGCAAAGGGCCCAGAACTGAGCCTCTAGAACTACACTAGCCCAGAGCTAATGGCTGTCTCTCCCATCTCTACCACACCTCACCATGACAGAAGACTCCAGCACTGGGAGATAAGGCAAGAAACTGAACTTGTGATTTAGCCTTACAGAATATCAGACCCACTTCAGTGAAATCCAACAAGAGACAGAGTTAAAACACTTCATCCACTGCCCAGCGTTTTCATACTGACCCTCTAACCCAACCCTGGCAGGCCACAGAGACTGTCCCCTAAAGGGACAGGTTTTGGTTTCACTTGCTGCAACAGCACACTTAGGCTGGGCTTTAAGAGATCCCCGACATAGTGCAGATTCCTTCATCCATGAGCTCTCTGGTATAACTGACTTCAGCATACCACAGCATCCAACTCCCAACCTCACATGACACATCACTGACTAAAGTCCCAGCCACTGACTTAAAACAAAGGAGAATCCTCAAGGTGTTGCTTAGAATTCAGTGTGAGCCATATGATTTCTCTTCCCAAGAGGGAGACCATTGTGAAGCCTCTGGACCTATCCCCATGCCAGATGGGAAGAACAGTAGCCCACTGTGGGTTGGGTTGGGTTCTGCCCTGGCGTGCTTACCTGTATCCAACCAAGCTATTTTTAACCATGAATTTTCCTCAACAAAAGGAAGCCTGTAACAGAAAAATCCTGCTCCTCCCAATAGCTACAGGGTCTCTGTGGACTTAGGGATGTCAGTGTTTCCTACCACAATGCCCACTACAGCCCTCTCCCAGTCCCAGGCAATAATGACTTAGGAAAACACATAAAATCAACACCAAACCATTGTATTAGAGCTATGGGTGCACCACAGCTAGAAAGAGTCCTACAGTGCCTGAGCACATGCTGGTGAACAGAAGAGGTGCCTGCATCTAACACAGAGCCAGCCTGAGACTCCTGAAGGTATACTTCCCTTTTATGTGGTCCTCTAGCAACTTTTAAATCCACCTTTGAACTTAGGACAAACCTGTGCTTGGTGTGCCTCCTAGTGGTGAGACAGCGACAACACCCCCTAACAGCAAGATCACCACAAACCTCAAGTTTGGGAGCTCAGAGTAAATGAGCAAGCTGCTTAGCATCTCTAGGTGCACACAGTCAGATTGTGAGCACTAAATCCATAACGCATTCCTTGAATACATAGATGGTATGCTTGCCAATACGCTCAAGAGATTTCAAGGAGGCCTGAGGGTGGTATATGTGTGTTTGGCACACACAAGCCTCAGCTTCAGTCCTCAACTATAGAAAATAAAAATCATGACCTTTGCTAATGAACAAAATAAAGGAAGGGAGATTCTGGGAAGATTATTCAGGTGGTAAAGTGCCTTTTGCACAAGCATGAGGCCCAGAACTCAAACACTTGGCACCTCACATAAAACCAGGCATGGCATATACCAATAAAGAAAGCAGAGAAAGGAGGGTCCTTCCAGGCTTGTTGGCCAATTAGTCTGACTAAGTAAGTGAGCTGTAGGCTCAGTGAGATGCTCTGTCTTAAAAACTAAGCTATCAAACATTTGAGAAAAACAACAATGGACATCAGTCTCTGCACACACACACACACACACACACACACACACACACACACACTGACACACACACACACCAAAACCAAAACTCAAGTAAAATCACCCAAACAGACCCAAAAAATGACATTTCTTAAAATTCATTACTTTTAAAATGCCAAAGATGAAACTTAATGGATAGGTCCGAAAGGAATGTGTCTCAACATAATAAACACCACACTCAGTGAGGCCCAGGAAAACCTGAAAGCCTTTTCTCTAAGATCTCAAATAAAACAAGAAAAGTCAAAGATGCTTGATTTTACTGTATTATTCAACATAATAATTGTCTTAGTTAGGGTTTTATTGCTGAGAACATACACAATGACCAAGGCAAATCTTTTTTACTTTTTATTGGATATTTTATTTACATTTCAAATGTTATCCCCTTTCCTGGTTTCCCCTCCAAAAAACACACTCCCCCTATTCCCTACCTGATACACCAGCTCGCCAAGTCACCCACTCCTGCTTCCTGGCCCTGGCTTTTCCCCACATTGCGGCATAGGCCCTTCATATGACAAAGGGCTTCTCTTCCCATTGATGACTGACTAGGCCATCCTCTGTTGCATAAGCAGCTGGAGCAATGAGTTCCACCATGTGTGCTCTTTGGTTGGTGGTTTAGTCTCTGGGAGCTCTGGGGTTATGGGCTAGTTCATATTTTTGTTCCCCCCTATGGGGCTGCAAACCCCTTCAGCTCATTGGATCCTTTCTCTAGTCCTTTCATTGGAGACCCTGTGCTCAGTCCAATGGATGGCTGTGAGCATCCACCTCTGAATTTGTCAAACACTGGCTGAGCCTCTCAGGAGACCACTATATCAGGGTCCTGTCAGCAAAATCTTGCTGGCATATGCAATAGTGTCTTGGTTTGGTGGTTGTATATGGGATGGATCCCCTGGTGGGGCAGTCTCTGGATGGTCCTTTCTTCTGTCTCAGCTCCGAACTTTGTCTCTGTAACTCCTTCCATGGATATTTTGTTCCCTATTCAAAGAAGGAACTAAATATCCACATTTTAGTCTTCCTTCTCCTTAAATTTCATGTGTTTTCCAGATTGTATCTTGGGTAGTCTAAGTTTCTGGGTTAATATCCACTTATCAGTAAGTGCATATCATGTGTGTTCTTTTGTGATTGGGTTACCTCACTAAGGAAGATATTCTCCAGATCCATCCATTTGCCTCAGAATTTAATAAATTCATTCTTTTTAATTGCTGAGTAGTACTCCATTGTGGAAATGTACCATGTTTTCTGTATCCATTCCTCCGTTGAAGGATATCTGGGTTCTTTCCAGCTTCTAATACAAATAAGGCTGCTATGAACATAGTGGAGCATGTGTCTTTATTACAAGTTGGAGCATATTCTGGGCATATGCCCAGGAGAGGTATTGCTGGATCTTCAGGTAATACTATGTCCAATTATCTGAGGAACCACCAGACTGATTTTAAGAGTGGTTGTACCAGCTTGCAATCCCACCAGCAATGGAGGAGTGTTCCTCTTTCTCCACATCCTTGTCAGCATTGCTGTCCCCCGAATTTCTGATCTAAGCCATTCTGACTGATGTGAGGTGGAATATCAGGGTTTTTTTGATTTGCGTTTTCCTGATAATTAAGGATGTTGAACATTTTTTCAGGTGTTTCTCAGCAATTCAGTATTCCAGAGTTGGGAATTCTTTGTTTAGTACTGTACCCCAATTTTAATAGGGTTATTTGATTTTCTGGAGTCCATCTTCTTAGTTCTTTATGTACATCGGATATTAGTTCCCTATCTGATTTAGGATTGGTAAAGATCCTTTTCCGATCTGTTGGTGTTCTTTTTGTCTTATTGACATTGTATTTTGCCTTACAGAAGCTTTGCAGTTTTATGAGNTCNCATTTGTCAGTTCTCGATCTTACAGCACAAGCCATTGTTGTTCTGTTCAGGAATTTTTCATCTGTGCACATATCTTGGAGGTTTTTGCCCACTTTCTCCTCTATAAGTTTCAGTGTCTCTGGTTTTATGTTGTGGTCCTTGATCCACTTAGACTTGACCTTGACACAAGGAGATAAGAATGAATAGGGATTGCATTGAATCTGTAGTTTGCGTTCAGCAAGATAGCCATTTTTACTATGTTAATCCTGCCAATCCATGAGCATGGGAGAGTTTTCCACCTTCGGAGATCTTCTTCAATTTCTTTCTTCAGAGACTTGAAGTTCTTACCATGTAGATTTTTCACTTCCGTTGTTAGAGTTACACCAAAGTATTTTATATTATTTGTGATTATTGTGAAGGGTGTGGTTTCCCTAATTTCTCTCTCAACCTGTTTATCCTTTGTGTAGAGAAAGGCCACTGATTTGTTTGAGTTAATTTTACATCCAGGTACTTCACTGAAGCTGTTGATCAGGTTTAGGATTTCCATTTTGGAATTTTGATGGTCACTCATATATACTACCATACCATCTCAAATAGTGATATTTTGACTTCTTCCTTTCCAATTTGGATCCCATTGATCTCCTTTTGTTGTCNAATTGCTCTGGCTAGGACTTCAAGTACTATATTGAATAGGTAGGGAGAAAGTGGGCAGCCTTGTCTAGTCCCTGATTTTAGTGAGATTGCTTCAAGTTTCCCTCCATTTAGTTTGATGTTGGCTACCAGTTTGCTGTATATTGCTTTACTATGTTTAGGTATGGGCCTTGAATCCCTGATCTTTCCAGGACATTTATCATGAACTGGTGGTGTTGGATTTTGTCAAATGCTTTCTCACAATCTAATATGATGATCATGTGGTTCTTTTCTATGAGTTTGTTTATATAGTGGATTTTGTTGATGGATTTCCATATATTGAACCATCCCTGCATGCCTGGAATGAAGCCTACTTAATCATGATGGATGATCATTGTGGTGTGTTCTTGGATTCTGTTAGCGAGAATTGTATTGAGTATTTTTGCATCAATATTCATAAGGGAAATTGGTCTGAAGTTCTATTTCTTTGTTGGGTCTTTATGTGCTTTAGGTATCACAGTAATTGTGGCTTCATAGAATGAATTGGGTAGAGTACCTTCTGTTTCTATTTTGTGGAATAGTTTGAGAAGTCTTGGAATTAGGTCTTCTTTGAAGGTCTGATAGAACTCTGCACTAAACCTATCTGGTCCTGGGGATTTTTTGGCTGGGAGACTATTAATGACTATTTCTATTTCTTTAGGGGATATGGAGCTGTTTAGATCATTAATCTGATCCTGATTTAACTTTGGTACCTGGTATCTGTCTAGGAAGTTGTCCATTTCATCCAGGTTTTCCAGTTTTGTTGAGTAGCCCTTTGTAGTAGGATCTGATGGTATTTTGGACTTCCTCCTGTTCTGTTGTTATATCTCTCTTTACATTTCTGATTTTGTTAATTAGGATACTGTCCCTGTGCCCTCTAGTTAGTCTGGCTAAGGGTTTATCTATCTTGTTGATTTTCTCAAAGAACCAGCTCTTGGTTTGGCTGATTCTTTTTGTTTCCACTGGGTTGAATTCCACCCTAATTTTGATTATTTCTTGCTGTCTACTCCTCTTGGGTAAATTTGCTTCTTTTTGTTCTAGAGCTTTTAGGTGTGCTGTCAAGCTGCTGGTGTATTCTCTCTCTAGTTTCTTTTTGGAGGGACTCAGAGCTATAAGTTTTCCTCTTAGGACTGCTTTCATTGTGTCCTATAATTTTGGGTATGTTGTGGCTTCATTTTCATTAAAATCTAAAATGTCTTTAATTTATTTTATTTCTTTCTTGACCAAGTTATCATTGAGTAGAGTGTTATTCAGCTTCCATGTTTATGTGTGCTTTCTATTATTTATGTTGTTATTGAAGATCAGTCTTAGTCCATGTTTATCTGAGCAACTCTTATAAGGACAAAATTTAATTGTTAGCTGGTTTACAGGCTCAGTGGTTCAGTGCATTATCATCAATGCAGGAACATGGCAGCATCCAGGCAGGCTGGCATGGTGCAGGAGGAGCTGAGAGTTCTACCTCTTCATCTGAAGGCTGCTAGCAGAGTACTGCCTTCCAGGCAGCTAGGATGAGGATCTTATAACCCATACCCAAAGAGACACACCTACTCCAAAGGGCCACACCTAATTCTGCCACATCCTGGGCCACGCATATATAAACCATCACAGGATTATAAGTCCTTGCTGGTGAGTTCAAGGAAGATAAATGATTTAAATATTAATTAAGAGTGAGAAAGTCCAGTCCTGACTTTTTCAGGTGACAATGTCTGACTTATATTAATAGCTCTAAGTCCCCCCAAAAGGCCACTGGAACTAATAAACAAACCCAGTACACAGAGAGGATGCTAGAGAAAGCTGTGACCCCAAGGAACACACTGTCACTGACCTATTTCATCCAAGTAGGCCACAACTCCCAGAAACACAACCATCATATGGAGTCCACCAATGGTTTAATATATTTATTGCATCCATTAACATCAGATGAGCTCTGGATGTGACCTTACACACATATAGAAAGATATGCTTCATGGATCTCCCACATGTTTCTTAACCTAATCAAATTTACAATCAAGATGAACTGTGACAAAATCCACCCCTTCCCAACCTGATCACATTAAACCACAAGGTTTTATGGTTGATCCTCAAATGATTTCTGTCTCTCTCACAACAAAAAATCCACCCAGTCCAACTGTAAAAGTCCCAAAGCTTTAGCAGATACAACATTATAAATTCAGACTCTCCTGGGACTCAGGATGTACTTTCAGCCATGATTACCTATAATAATGTAAAAATTATATAATCCCATCAAACTGTGACACAGAGAAAACATCACCATCCCAATGGGGATAGAAGGAGAAATGGATAGAAAGGATAGTATCACAGCACGAAAAAAACACAGCAGGGAGCACACTGTGGCCCAGGTTCAACATCTACAGCATATGATATCATGATCTAAGTGCCAACAGGCTTGGGCAGCTAAGCTTCTAGAGACTTGCTGTTTGCAACCCACTTGGCCTCTCTTTGGAGCTGGTTCCACTTGGTGTCTGTGCATTTCCTATGCAGAATTGTTTATCTATGTCATCTCCAACATCCTGGAATTTGCATTACACTTTAGGCTTTACTCTGAAGGTTCACTTATCACACTCTTGGGGCATCCCCTGTAAAGAATGCACCCTGCTACACACTGTCAGACTTTCTAGATTTCCTTTGGAATTCCAGTCAAATATTTCACCATCCATTTATTTTTGTATTCTGTATGCACCACAAGAACAATGGCTATAGCTGGGCGTGGTGGCACACGCCTTTAATCCCAGCACTTGGGAGGCAGAGGCAGGCAGATTTCTGAGTTCAAGGCCAGCCTGGTCTACAAAGTGAGTTCCAGGACAGCCAGGGCTATACAGAGAAACCCTGTCTCGAAAAATGAAAAAAATAAAAAAAGAACAATGGCTATATCTAATACCAATTAAGCAGTACCTGGACACCCACGAGTCTGGACCTCAATAGCCTCTGAGAACTTCAGCACACGAACCTGAGAAAGCATTTCCACTGCTGTAAGAATGTCCTGGGTTGTCAGTTGTCCCACAGGAAAGTCTTTCAAGTTACTGTTCTAGTTTACAGCCTTGAGCATGCAATGGTCTGGCCAGAGAATCTTCAAATACCTTCAGAAATATTTCTCTTTAATGGTCAAAGCATTTCTTGTTTGTTTAGGTTGGTTTGGTTGGGTTGGGTTTGTTGAGTGGGTTTTTTTTTTTCAATTCAACATAAGCCTAAACAAACCAAGAGAGAATTGAGAAAATGCCTCTATCAGATTGGATGGCATGCAAGTCTGTAGTCATTTTGTACACTAATGATTGAGCAAAAGGGACACACATACTGTGTAATCCTTGAGTAGTAATCTAGTTAATAGTGGTACCCCATGTGATGTAGAGCATCACAGTGGAACTCTGCAGGGATGTTATGGACCATTTTGGTGTGTATAGTGTTGTAGAGCATCACTGAGGGAGTGTGTAGTTAATCATACCATCATGTTAGGCTTCTGTGCTTATATAGGATCATGTTAGGAGTGTGTAGTGAAGAAGGGCATCATTTTGGTATTGTGTCAAGGAATAGAGTTCACACAATATTATGGCAGTGTAGATGAAAAAATTATTGTAGTCAAGCTGATTCTGGTCCATGGGGCCGCAGAACAGACCCAAGAGCTGAACTACGACCTTGAAGGAATGTTATACGGATTATTTAAGCAATGGAACGTTAGTGATAGGGGAGAAGAACGGGCTGTAGCATTGTCCAATCATGTTTTGACATAAGGGGTTGAGCTAGGGAGTTTTCACCAATCAGGTTAGGAGTAAGTTCCTAGGCCTGGGAAGAGAAAGTTAGTTTGGCCCTTCCAGCAAGATGCAGAAGCTGCCCCTGAGATATCTGGACTCTGACAACTATTTCCTTATACTAGAAGCTGTTCAGCTACTGGGGAGTCCTCAGCTCCCTCTGGGTCCTGGGATTTAGTTTCTATGATTAAATGGAGTTTGAAAATGAAATGGTAGTTCTTAGAATTGGTTTCCTTTGCTTGTTACCAGCAAATATGTATTAATAAAATATGTCTTTAACAAAAGGTGTGTTCAATCAAAACAACCCTGAGATTCCACCTCACACCAGTCAGAATGGCTAAAATCAAAAACTTAGCAGCAGATGAGTGACAGTAGATGCTAGCAAGAGTGTGGAGAAAGAGGAACACTCCTCCATTGCTGGTGGGAATGCAAGCTGGGACAACCACTCTAGAAATTAATTTGGTATTTCCTCAAAAAATTTGACATAGTACTACTGGAGGATACAGCACTACCACTCCTGGGCATATATCCAGAAGATGCTCCAACATGTAATAAGGATACATGCTCTACTATGTTTATAGCAGCCTTATTTATAATAGCTAGGAGATGGAAAGAACCTAGATTTCCCTCAACAGAGTAATTGATACAAAAAATGGTACATTTACACAATGGAGTACTACTCAGCATTAAAAATGATGAATTCATGACATTCTTAGGCANATGGATAGAACTAGAAAATATCATCCTAAATTAAGTAACCCAATCACAAAAGAACACACGTGGTATGCACTCACTGATAAGTGGATACTAGCCCCAAAGCTGCAAATAACCAGGATAAAATTCATAGACCGCATGAAGGAAGACCAAAATATGGGTTCTTCAGTGCTTCTTAGAAGGAGAACAAAATACTCACAGCAGCAAATATGGAGATAAATTGTAGAGGATAGACTAAAGGAAAGGTCACCCAGAGAATGTCCCACCTGAGGATTCATCCCATATACAGTTACCAAACCCAGACAATATCTTGGATATGAAGAAGTGCATTCTGAAAGGAGCCTGATAAGGCTGTCTCTTGAGAGGCCCTGCCAACGCCTTACAAATACAGAGGTGGATGTTAGCAGCCAACCATTAGATTGAGCACAGGGTCCCTAGTAGAGAAGTTAGAGAAAGGACTGTGGGAGTTGAAGGGGTTTGCAACCCCACAGGAAGAACAACAACATCAACCAACCAGACCCCCCCCCTACCCAGCTCTCAGGAACTAAGCCATCAACAAAGGAGTATACATGGCTCCACCTGCATATGTGACAAGGATGGCCATGCCATGCATCAATGGAAGAAGAAGTCTTTGAACCTATGAAGGCTCTATAGATAGAGTAGGGGAATGGAGGGCAGAGAGGTGGGAGTGGATGGGTGGGTGGAGGAACACCCTCATAGAAGCAGGGGGAGGGAGGATGGGGTAGGGAGTATCCTGGAGGGGGAAAAGCAGGAAAGGGAATAATATTTGAAATTTAAATGAAGAAAATATGCAATAGAATTAAACGACAAAAACAACAACAAAAGGAAACCAAAAGGGGAGTTCATAGGGAAGGCCTCATGTATCCTTTGTGTTCCCTGCAGCACTGGTGCAGCATTTCTGGCCCTTGAGAACTCAGCCTCACCAACCGCACCCACAACAACAAATCCAATGGACGAAATCCTCCATGGAAGTACCCACATCAGGATTCTGATCCCACACTTGATGATCCTCATCTTTGGACTGGTCGGGCTGACAGGAAACGCCATTGTGTTCTGGCTCCTGGGCTTCTGCTTGTACAGGAATGCCTTCTCAGTCTACATCCTAAACTTGGCTTTGGCTGACTTCCTCTTCCTCCTCGGTCAAATCATAGTTTCCACCCTGTTTCTTCTCAAGGTTTCCTACCTCAACATTATCTTTCTCTTGTGCTTTAACACCACCCTGATGGTTGTCTACGTTGCAGGCCTGAGCATACTCAGTGCCATCAGCACTGAGCGCTGCCTCTCTGTCCTGTGCCCCATCTGGTATCGCTGCCACCGCCCAGAACACACATCAACTGTCATGTGTGCTGTGATCTGGGTCCTGTCCCTGTTGATCTGCATTCTGAATAGGTATTTTTGCGGTTTCTTAGATATCATATATGAAAATGACAATGGGTGTCTGGCATCGAACTTGTTTATGGCAGCATACATCATGTTTTTGCTTGTGGTCCTCTGTCTGTCCAGCCTGGCTCTGCTGGCCAGGTTGTTCTGTGGCACTGGGCAGATGAAGCTTCCCAGATTGTATGTGACCATCTTGCTGACTGTTTTGGTTTTTCTCCTCTGTGGGTTGCCTTTTGCCGTCCACAACTTCCTGATATTCAGTATGAAGGATTATTTTCATGTATTTGACATTAATCTTTATCTGGCATCAATTGTCCTGACTGCTATTAACAGCTGTGCCAACCCCATCATTTACTTCTTTGTAGGCTCCTTCAGGCATAGGTTAAAGGACCAGACACTCAAAATGGTTCTCCAAAGTGCACTGCAGGACACTCCAGAGACAGCTGAAAACATGGTGGAGATGTCAAGAAGCAAAGCAGAGCCAGGATGAAGAGCCTCTGCCAGGAGTTATAGAAAGTTATAGGCTGTCATGTGTGTGCTCGCAATTGAACTTAGGTCATCTGGAAGGGAGTCTTAACTGATGATCCCCATTTTAACTCTTTAACACCTAATTTCAATGTCTTCTTTCTTGTTTTCCTTTCCCCATAGGAACCAATCAAACCTTAGGCTTCCAGTCTCCCTGCTTGCACCATTCAAATGCTGAAATTGGAAAATGGCATAACATCAAATTAAAACATTCCACAAAGAAAAAAAAAGGAATAAGAAAACTATGAGACACTGATGGAAGAAAGGTTTGGCCAGATGTTCATCTCATGGAGGATTAGTACTCAGAATATTCAAAGAACTAAAAATATTAAACACGAATAGGAAAAAAATCATTCAATCAACATGATTGTGGTGGATTGAATGAGAATAGCCCCTGTAAGCTCATAGCTTTGAATACTTGGTCCTTAGTTAGTGGCTTCTGTGGGAGGACTGAGAGATATGGCCTTGCTAGAGGAAGTTTGTCATTAAGTACGGGCTCTAAATTTTCTTATATCCTTTCTTTCATTCTTCCTTTTCTTTCTTTCTTCCTTTCTTTCTTTTTCTATTGGTTATTTTATTTATGTACATTTCAACTGTTTCCCCCTTTCCCAGTTTCCTCTCCAAACCCCCCATCCCATACCCCTCCCCTTTGCCTCTATAAGGCTGCTCCTCCACCCACCCAAACAGTAACAAATTTTATGGTAAATAAAGAAAACTTCAAAACCTTTCTAGTAAATCAGGAAGGTTTTTCACTCCTTCCCTTGGGATGTCCGGGAGCTGATGCAAAGCAAGTGGGGAAGGATGGAGTGGAGCCCAGTTCAGAGGCCTGAGTCTTCCCTGAGGTGTCTGAGCCCAGAAACACTGGGAAGGGAAAAGAAAGGATGAAGCTAAGTCCAGAAGGGGTGGGTCCAAGTCCAACAGGGAAAGCCTGGGGTAGGTGTTCTCAAAAGATTTCAATGATAAGCTCTTCAGTGTTACAACTCTTTTACAAAACATCTCTCTTAGAGGATATGAAACAGCTTGTGCCCAAACATATTATTTGGGATGCATCATGGGCTAGGTTCTTCTTCTTTTTTTAAAAAGATTTATTTATTTATTATATGTAA
>NW_018394049.1:9063-10815 GCF_900095145.1 Mus pahari | reverse complement strand
AAAAGACTTTGGCTACCCAAAGAAATCCTGAGGAAAATAAACAGTGTAGCAGCTATCAGAATAAGTAATTTAAATCATTCTACTTAGTCACAGTAGCAAAAACTCTGTAGTACCTATACAAGGTACTATAAAGTACATCAAAGCTATACAGAATCAGAGAACCAAAGATAGCTTCCACACAAACAGCAACGAGTTTACAAAGATGCCAAAACATGTGTGATGGTTTGTATATGCTTGGCCCAGTGAATGGCACTATTAGAAGCTTTAGCCTCATTGGAGTAGGTGAGTCACTGTGGGTGTGCCCTTAATGTCCTCTTAGTAGGTGCCTGGAAGTCATTTTTCTGCTATCTGCCTTCTGAACAGAAGGAGGAACTCTCAGTTCCTGTACCATGTCTGTCTGTGTGCTCCCATACTCCTGTCTTGATGATAACTAACTGAACCTCTGAACNTGNAAGCCAACCCCAATTGGATTTCATCCTTCTAAGAGTTGTNGGTCATGATTTCTGTTCCCAACAGTAAATCCCTAACTAAGAAAGAAGTTGGTACCAGGGACTCTGGGTATTGCTGTGATAGGCCTGACCATGCATTTGTTTGGATTTGGGGACTTTGGATTTGGAAAGTGGTGGAATGTTTAAGTGGGGTTCATTGGCTCATCCTAGTAAAGAAATATGGAAGACACTGTTGCTGAGAGTGATTTGAACTGTAGAAGCCTGGCTCTAGAGGTTTCAGAGAATTTTCATGTGTGACCAAGACACTGTTCCTGTGATATTTTGGTGAAGAATGTGGCTGCTCTTGGTCCTTGCCTGAAGAGTCTGCCTGAGGCTAAGGTGAAGAGATTTAGATCAATTCCTTTGATAAAGAAATTCTCAAAATAGACTGGTATAAATTCTCTTGTGTGGTTACTAAAGGTCACATCTACGAAGAACATTTTAATGAAAAGGAGTGAGTTGAGAAAAAGAAAAATACAAAATCTGCGGTTTCAACATTAAAGAAGTACTACGACGTGAAATAAAACTAAATGCAGTGTTTAATAATATTAAAATCAATTAAGGTTTTTATTTTAGGATTAAACTACAGCTGCCTAGTGTCTGCTTGCTGAAAGCACTGGACTGTAGCTTCTGGTTCACACCTGGTGTCTGCCTGCCTAGAGGACTGGACTGCAGCTGCTAAGTCATATTTGGTGTTTGCTACAGGACAGAACTGCTGCCCAAGAAGATGGAGCTCACCCCCAAAGAACTGTTGCTGAACAACTCTACTTCCTCCACATCCTAATAACATTTCTCTTCTACTACCTCTGCTGGTGGTGGGCTAGAGGAGAAGTTGAACACTTATTAAAATTAGGGTACAAAAATTTTGTGCTTACAGAAACTTGAGTTATTGTTTTCTTGATATCTAATGCTGCCAGTTCTTATATATTTTAGCTATAACATTATGTCAGGTTCAGAATTAGTAAAAATTAGTAAAAATCTTTTCCCATTCTGCAGGGTACTGCTTTGACTGAATGTTGTCCCTTTTTGTAAAGAAGCTTTTCAGTTTCATGAGACCCCTTTTATTAATTTTCAATTGTAGTACCTGTGATAATAGTGTTCTGTTCAGAAATTCCTATTTTGCCAGTGAGTTCAAGGCTATTCCCCATTTTCTCTTCNATTGTGTCTGGTTTTATGTTGAAGTATTTGATCACCCATTTGGAGTTAAGTTTTGGACAAAGTGATTAAGCATGGATCTATTTGAATTCTTCTACTACAGACTTGT
>NW_018394049.1:0-8058 GCF_900095145.1 Mus pahari | reverse complement strand
GATATATAGATATATAGATATATAGATATATAGATATATAGATATATAGATATATAGATATATAGATATATAGATACATAGATATATAGATATATAGATATATAGATATATAGATATATAGATATATAGATATATAGATATCATACTGACCACAGTTTCCTCTCCATCCTCTCTTCCCAGTACCTTACTACAATAGTTCTGTAGAAAACTTTGACCTCAGGATGGTGATACCTCCAGCAGTTGTTGTATTATTCAGGATTTTTTTTAGCTAACCTGGATTTTTTTGTGTTTCCATGTGAAGCTAAAAATTGTCCTTCAAAGATCTGGGAAAATTTGTGTGGGAATTTTGACAAAAATTGCATTTAATTGTAGAATGTTTTGATTGCATAAAAATTTTTACTATATTCATCCTACCAACCCATGAGCATGGACAGACATCCTTCCTACTCCTGATCCATTTTTCAGTTTATTTCTTCCATATCTTAAAGTATTGATAATGCAAGACTTTCAAATTATGGTTAGAGTTATCCCAAGATATTCTATGGTATTTGANGTCATTGTGAAGGGTGTTGTTTCCCTCATTTACTTCTCAGCCTGTTTGTCATTTGTATACAGCTGCTAGGCTAAAAGTGCTTATCAGCTGTAGGAGCTTCTCAGTTGGACTTTTATGGTCACTTATGAGTGTTTCTGCCAGCAGTAACACTCCTATCCGGGTCNGTCCTGAAAGGCAGGGCTGGGCTGAAAGGGGAAAAATGGGAGAAGTCCCGGGTTAGGACAAAAGGTGTTCTGATCAAAGCCCAATGTTTAATAAAGTACAGGGTTTATATGGCATGGGAAAAACCCCTCCCCCAGNCCCAATCTTGGAGCCTGCAGTACAGGAGCAAGCAGGTAGGCATTCTTCAGGAAATGTTGTCTCTGTAGAATCTAGGTGCTTATCAGCAGGGAGCAGCATCTGCCCTGAGGCTAATGTTCAGCAGGGCAGTGGCAGGTGTAAGCAAGGTACCAGCCTGAGGAATCACCCAGGTGGTATAGAGCAGTGGCTGCAAAGGTCTGGGAGGCTCCAACAACTGATGTATATGATACTTTGACTTCTCCTTTCCAATTTGTATTCCTTTGATCTCCTTCAGTTGTCTTTCTGATCTAGCTACAACTTCAAGTACTTATTGAATAGGTTTAGAGAAACTGGAAATCTTGTCTTGTCCTGATTTTAGTGGGAAGGCTTCGATTTCTCTCTGTTGAGTTTGATGTTAGCTGTTTGCTATAAGATGCCTTTATTATGTTATATGTGCCTTGTGTCCCCAGTCTCTCTAAGACTTTTATCATGAAGGGGTGTCAAAGGGCTGTTTTGTGTTTGATCGCAATAGTGATTCATCCCATATAGAGATACCAAACCCAGACACTATGGTGGATGCCAAGAAATTCTTGCTGACAGGAGTCTGATATAGCTGTCTCCTTAGGGGCCATGCTAGAGCCTGTCAGGAAACATATACAGACATAGATGCTCACAGCTAAACATTGGACTGAGCAAGGGGTCATCAATGGAATCCTTAGAGAAAGGACTGAAGGAGCTAAGGGGCTTTGCAACCCAATAGGAAGAACAATATCAGCTAACCAACGCTACCCCCCCCCGAACTCTCAAGGACTGAACCACCAACCAAAGTATACACATGGAGTAACCCAGACCTATAGCTGCATATGTAGCAGAGGATGTCCTTGTTGGGCATCAGTGGGAGGAGAGGCCTTTGGTCCTGGGAAGGCTTGAAGACCCAGTGTAGGTGAATGCCAGGGCAGGAAGCCAGGAGTGGATGGGTGGGGGAATACTCTTAGAGAAGAAGAGGGAAGAGGATGGCATAGGGAGTTTCCTGAAGGGGTGAGAAGGAAAGGAGATAACATTTGAAATGTAACTAAAAAAAATTCAATAAAAAATGGAAAGAAGAAAAAGAGTGTATACTGTTCTTTACAGAAGTAACTTTTAAAATCAGTAGACTTTATCTGCCAACATGGGTGATCCTCCTGTTGGTTCCCAGCACCCATGTAACTCCAACTTCATGGATATGCAAATCTTCTGATCTCTTTGGGAATCTACTAATATGTGTGCATACCCACNCATAGGCACACACTTAAACATAAAAATTAATAATTTTAAGTTAGATATATACTCATCATATAAGTTAATAATCTTAAAGTTAAGTGTTTGCTCCAGAGATATTAAAATTTATGTTCCTACAATTTANCATTGTACAAGAATGTTTAGAGTGGCTTTCCTCACAAAAACTCAGAAAANCAACTCCCTCACATGGAACCAGTAAAATGAACAGAAAATGTTGAGTAGAAAGTTAGGCAATGATTAGGTCAATGATCAGGGCAATAGCAGGAAAAGTATGAGATCAGCAAGTGGCGATCTCTCAGCAAAAGCTGAGACTGAGCAGGGCAAAGACAGAAACTGAATCCTGTAAAGATGGGAGGAAACAGCAGATGTACAGAGGGTGTGAAGTGTAACAGCCAGGACATTGTGGCTTTAGTGGATTGAGCTAAGGAACAGTTAGAAAGGACACCAGGAAGACAATGGAGCCTGAGAAGTGGACTTCCAGAAAGTCTGGCTGAAAGACAGGAAGTCCCAGAGACACTTGGTTATTGTCTTTCAGGAATAGGGGGCTATGTTGTGAAGTGGACTATGTTCTGACAGACAGTAAGCTAATTAAAGACCTTAAGATTAAAATGAGACACATGGTCCCAGTCAACTCCTTGACTATATCCTTTTAATACCTTGAGCAGAAATCTGGTTAAGATTGAATCTGACTCCTGACATATAGAAACCATACACAATAAACTGTGTTGTTAGAACCCCTGGATTCCTAGTAACTGGTTAGTAAAGAATTGAAAAGCAAACAGAACCAGATAGCAACAAGCTTGTCTGGGACTAAGGAAGTGTGCTGTTAGGGATATAAATTTGGACATCATGATTAATTTGGTCATCTTTGTGTTCATCACTGTCTGCTCTCTCCAATCCCAACTATGTATACTTGTTTCTCTTTGTGTGTCCAGGAACCATCATTTGCTGAGTACATCCATACCCATCAAATAAAAGGTAACAAAAGAAACCAGGAAATGAGAAGACTGCTCAGATATTAATTCTTTCACTCATCTAAAGCGTCAATTAGAATAATACTTTAATGTGGGTAACTGCAGCCTGTGCCAAACCTGCTATATCTTCTAAATGAGGCTTCAGGCTCCAATGTCCTGCTGTCTTATAAGAATGACCTTAATGGACACAGTGGTGTTTCATGTAGAGTAGCAGAAACAAAAGCAGAAGAAATGGAGTTATAAGACATTTACCTTCCCCCAACTATTTCTGTTGTCCTACTGAGGAGAGTCAGATGCAATGAAACTGATGGAAAATGTGTCAGAGACTTGAAACCAAAGCAGTCATGGATCAGAAAGCCAGGAAAACCAGAAAGGGATAAACTGGAGAGAATTGCAGGAGTTTCCAGTTGTCCTCCAATAAAATGTAGCCTCTCAAAACTTTGTTTGGTTCACAGCTGTGCACTGTATCACTGATGACACCATGTGGAGCATAGCAGGTACTCAGTGAATACCTGTCTTTTACAGAGTGCACCAAACCTTACCCCTCCATTTTAGAGCACTCTTAAGAATTCATAAGTCATCTGTTCTGTATCTCTAGACACAAAGGTCTGATTGACAGTTGATTTCTCACTGCAACAGCACAGTCTGTTGTTACACTAAGATGTTACATGTCATGCAATGGGCAGTGTTAATCTTAATACATTCTCTGGCTTTTCTGTATAGCTTTTGTCAATTTGAAACAAACTGGGGGCATCTGGGAAGAAGAAGCCTTGATTGAGGAATTTTCACCACCAAAATGATATGTGGGGCATTTTCTTAATGAATGATGTGGGAGAGCAATGCCCACTGTGGGTGGTGCCACCCCTGAGCAGGCAGTCCAGGGGTGCATAAGAAAGCAAGCACAGCAAGCTACAGAGAGCAAGTCAGTGACCAACACCCCTGTCTTGGTTTCTGCTTCCATTCCCTCTTCTGGGTCCCTGCTTGGGCTCCTTCCCTGGCTTCATTGAAGAGATACCCAAGTATAAAGTGAAGTATATCTTTTCCTGTCCAGGTTGCTTTTGTTCAGTGCTTTATCACAACACAAAGCAGCTGACTAGGACACTAGCCTGATGACCAAATCAGAAACCAAGAAGCACAGAGGTAGACAGGCCAAGAGAGCAAATTCCAACTATAAGCCAGGAAACACAAGCACCAAAGACATTTGCCACCCCATTCACATTTACTTTGTACATTACGTCACATGACATTTATTCTTATTTTTATCTGAACTTGTAGGTTAGATAAGAGCCGAATTTACTAAATACTGCATTTGATAATGGGACAAAATCCTTTCAGCTTTTACATGAACCTCCAGAATGTGAGTGTGTTCCTTAACTTGTGCATCCTTCATGTCTGTCCCATTGGAAGGCAATTTAAAGATATTTAGGCCCTGGCATAAGCCCTTTCTTTTTTTATTAGATATTTTCTTCATTTGCATTTCAAATGCTACCTCCAGACCCCCCTATAACCTCCCCCTGCCCTGTGCCCCAACCAACCCACTCCTACTTTCTGTTCCTGGCATTCCCCTGTATTGGGTCATATGATCTTTGCAAGACTAAGGCCCTCTCCTCCCATTGATGGCTGACTAGACCATCCTCTGCTATATATGCAAATTGAGGCACAGTTCTGGGGTGTACTGGTTAGTTCATGTTGTTTGTACTCCTATAGGGTTGCAGACCCCTTTAGCTCCTTGGCTACTTTCTATACCTCCTTCTTTAGGGGCCCTTGTTCCATCCAAAAGATGACTGTGAGCATCCACTTCTGTATTTGCCAGGCATTGGCATAGCCTCACAAGAGGGAGCTATGTCAAGGTCCTGTTTCTGACATATGTAATAGTGTTTGGGTATGGTGGTTGTATATGGGATGGATCCCCATGTGGGGCAGCCTCTGAATGGTCCTTCCTTCCATCTGAACTCAGAACTTCGTCTTTGTAACTCCTTCCATGTGTATTTTGTTCCCCATTGTATGAAAGAGCAAACTATCCACACTTTGGTCTTCCTTCTTGATTTTCCTGTGTTTTCCAAATTGTATCTTGTATATTCGAAGTTTCTGGGCTAATATCTGCTTATCAGTGAGTGCATATAATGTATTTTCTTTGTGATTGGGTTACCTCATTCAGGATGATATTCTCCAGATCCATTCATTTGCCTAAGAATTCATGAATTCATTGTTTTTAATTGCTGAATAGTACTCAATTATGTAAATGTACCACATTTTCTGTATCCATTCCTCTGTTGAGGGACATCTGTGTTGTTTCCAGCTTCTGGCTATTATAAATAAGGCTACTACGAACAGAATTGAGCATGTGTCCTTATTACAACTTGTAATGTCTTCTGGGTATATCCCCAGGAGAGGAATTTCTGGATCCTCTGGTAGTACTATGTCCAATTTTCTGAGGAACTGCCAAGCTGATTTCCAGAGTGGTTGTACCAGTTTGCAATCCTTCCAAAATGGAGGGGTGTCCCTCTTTCTCCACATCCTCACCAGCAGCTGCTGTCACCTGAATTTTTAATCTTAGCCATTCCAACTTGTGTGAGGTGGAATCTCAGGGTTGTTTTGATTTGCATTTCCCTGATGAAAAGGATGTTGAACATTTTTTTCAGGTGCTTCAGAGTCATTTGTTATTCCTCAGTTGAGAATTCTTTGTTTAGCTCTGTGCCCCATTTTTAAATAGGGTTATTTGATTGTCTGGAGTCCATCTTCTTGAGTTCTTTATATATATTGGACATTTGTCCCCTATGTGATTTAGGGTTGGTAAAGATCCTCTCCCAATCTGTTGGTGTCCTTTTTGTCTTATTGACAGTGTCTTTTTTCTTACAGAAGCTTTGCATTTTTATGAGGTACCATTCATTGATTCTCAATCTTACAGCAAAAGCCATTGCTGTTCAGTTCAGGAATTTTCCCCTTGTGCCCATATCTTCGAGGCTTTCCCCCACTTTCTCCTCTANAAGTTTCAGTGTCTCTGGTTTTATGTGGAGTTCCTAGATGCACTTAGACTTGACCTTGGCAAAAGAATGGATTAATTCGAATTCTTCTACATGATAACTGCCAGTTGTGCCAGCACCATTTGTTGAAAATGCTGTCTTTTTTTGACTAGATGGTTTTAGCTCCCTTGTCAAAGATCAAGTGACCATGGGTGTGTGGGTTCATTTCTGGGTCTTCAATTCTATTCCATTCGCCTACCTCTCTGTCGCTGTAACAGTACCACACATTTTTTTTTATCACAATTGCTCTGTATTACAGCTTGAGTTCAGGTATGGTGATTCCACCAGAGGTTCTTTTATCATTGAGAATAGTTTTTGCTATCCTAGGTTTTTTGTTATTCCAGAAGAATTTGCAAAGTTTCCCTTCTAATTTGGGGAGGAATTGAGTTGAAATTTTGATGGGAGCTGCATTGAATCTGCAGATTGCTTTCAGCAAAAAGCCATTTTTACTATATTAATCCTGCCAATCCATGATATGAGAGATCTTTCCATCTTCTGAGATCTTCTTTGATTACTTTCTTCAGAGACTTGAAGTTCCTATCAGAGATCTTTCAATTACTTAGTTAGAGTCACACCAAGGTATTTTATATTATTTGTGACTATTGTGAAGTGTGTTGTTTCTCTAATTTCTTTCTCAGTGTGTTTATCCTTTGTGTAGAGAAAGGCCATCAATTCGTTTGAGTTAATTTTATATCCAGGTACTTCACTGAAGCTCTTTATTAGGTTTAGTAGTTCTCTGGTGGAATTTTTAGGGTCCCTTTTAAATACTATCATTTCATCTGCAAATACTGATATTTTGGCTTCTTCCTTTCCAGTTTTTGTCACATTGACCTCCTTGAATGCTGACTTTCCTCTGGCAGGGAAGGTGCCCAGGTGTCTGGGTCTCTGCTCTGCCTCCTGGCTGAAGATGAAGGCCTGTGGGGACCCTGTCCAAGAAGCTCTGTTGCTTCTGCCACCCATGTGCTCTCCTGCATAGACTAGTCTAAGTGATCCCAAGGTTCTGTGTGTGCTAGGTCCTTCCTTTGTCCTTTGTCCCCATTCTTGCTAGCACAAGACCCTCTGGTATTTTTTCGAACAGATGTTGTGTTCTGCTCACCAGTGATCTCAATATCCTGGATGTGCTAGGGTGCCTGCAGTGTGGAGAGTCCTCTGGGGAACTTGGGACCTTCCACCAAGTTCTTGTCCAAGATGGCACGGGCAAGATTTTCTAACACAACCTATATTTTCTTTTTGTTTTTTATTGGATATTCTACTTATTTAGATTTTAAATGTTATCCCCTTTCCCAGTTTCCCCTGTAGAAACTCAGTATCCCATGCCCTTCCCCCTGCTTCTATAAGGATGCTTGCCCACTCACCCACCCACTCTTGCCTACCTGCCCTGGAATTAGCCTATATTGGGGCATGGAGCCTTCATAGCCTTCATAGCCTTCTACTCCCATTAATTCCCAACAAGTCCATTCTTGGCTACTTATGCAGCTGAAGCCATGGGTTTCTCCATATGTACAACAAACTATTTTAAAAAGAGAAATTACCCTTTTCTCTCCAGTGAATCTATAAGGCAGGTCCACTCAGGATCACGCATGCCACACAAGGGGCAAAGCAGCTAAAATAGAATCCTACAGGCCTTCATCTGCATCCAGGAGGTGGGGCTATTTTGCAGCACTCTGTATACTGGTCTTGCCAGGAGATCACTGGTTTCCCAGGAGTGTTGACACAGGCATACAGTCTCACAGGAGGAACAAGCTTCAGCCACAGGCAGCAAGATCATCCAACACCAGAGAATACCAGATGGCAAAAGGCAAATGCAAGAATATTACCAACAGAAAGCAAGACTACTTAGCACCATCAGAACCCAATACTCACACCACAGTGAATCCTGGATACCCCAACATACCTGAAAAGCAAGATTTGGATTTTAAATTATATCTCATGATGCTGGTAGAGGATTTTA
>NW_018394048.1:0-5879 GCF_900095145.1 Mus pahari | reverse complement strand
TTCAAAGGTTTGTCATGTATGTGTGCCCATATGCATGTCTCCATAGAGCAACACATATATGAAAAAAAATAAACGCAAGTATATTTTTTATAAAAGTTTATATTAAATTGGAAAGTGATATACCTGAAGACCCAGATAAACCACTCCTGGGTATATACCCAAAAGATATCCTACCATGCCACAGGAGCAAATGCTTCATTATGGACATAGAGACCTTGTTTTCAACAGTCAGAAGCTGGATATAGCCCAGAAACATAGAATATCCAAGATAAAATTGGCAAAACACATGAAACTCAAGAAGAAGGAAGACCAAAGTGTGGATACTTTGCTCCTTCTTAGAATGGGGAACAAAATACCCATGGAATGAGTTACAGATACAAATTTCAGAGCTGAGAGGAAAGGAAGGACTATCCAAAGACTGCCCCACCCGGGTATCCATCCCATATACCACCACCAAATCTGGACACAATTGCATGTGCCAGAAAGTTTTTGCTGACAGGATCCTGATATAACTCTCTCTTTTGAGGCTATGCCAGTGCTTGGCAATTACGGAAGTGGATGCTCACAGTCATCTATTGGATGGAACACTTGGCCCCTAAAGAAGGAGCTAGAGAAAGTACCCAAGGACCTGAAGGGATCTGCAACCCTATAGGAAGACAAACAATATGAACTAACCAATGCCCCCCCCCCGCCCCCAGAGATGTGTCTCTTGTTGCATTTATAGCAGAGGATGGCCTAGTAGGCTATCAATGGGAGGAGAGGCCCTTGGTCTTGTGAAGATCATATGCCCCAGTACAGGGGAATGCCAGGGCCAGAAATTGGGAGTGTGTGTGTTGGGGAGCAGAGCAAAATTGGGAGTGTGTGGGTTGGGGAGCAGAGCAGAGGGAGGGTATAGGGGCCTTTGGTGATAGCATTTGAAATGTAAATGAAGTATATATCTAATAAATAAAAAAGAAAAAAGAGAAAAAAGATTAAAAATTAATTACTTAAAAAAGATTTTCTTAGTTTAAGATTCAACAATTACTTTTATCACTTTATCAAACTAAAACTTTATAAAAAATGTTGGTATTAGATTTAAAAATTAAATCATTTCTAAATAGTAAACTGTTATTCTAAATAGATGTGGCAAACTTTAATTCCAAATGTAGATTTTAACTATCTTGGGAAAGAAAATACAAAGTTTTCCTCCCCTTTTTGATAAAAGAAAATCAATTTATTATGTAGTGGTTCCAATGTGCATGCAGGGAGACTGATACTACAATTTCATAGCAAACATGAAAGAACTGGCCGTGAAAATAATGTAATTTGTTTTGAGAATCTTCTTCACGCAATTCATTGTTTTCTTCAAATCCATACTACATTCCTCCCTTTCTTTTCCACTCTCTAACTCCTTACTTTTTCTCTTCAAATTCATGTGCTGTGATTTAATCCTATAGAATCTACTAACTACACTGTATGTGTGCAACATCATTAAGATCATCTAACAGCACAGGAAGCATCTCAGAACTTCATCCTTGTAGAATGTTCAGAATCATTTCTCCTGATTTCATCACTGACACTAACATTGAGCTATAGAAATTCCTCAGCTCCTCTTTCATTAATGATGACTTTTTTAATGATTGATTACATGCAACTCTTATGCATATAATCATGGCTGTTATGGACTGAAGTGTGCAATGGAGCTGTCATGTCTGGCAAAGAATTCAGCAAATAGTAGGCCAAGTATTTTATTACCACATATGTCTACTAACTCTGACTCGGGCAATTTTTAAAGACACTAGTCTATGATTATTCCATTTAGTGCAGAAAACTCCTCAGTGTTTTATAGGTGGATGAGGACCAGTTAGGGGTTTCTGAATAAATCACTATATAGTGCAGCAGGAACTTTTCTGATGAAAGTAACTAGATGCATGAACCTAAGTGTATTTAAAGAAATGAATATGGACAGTTAAAAAAACCTATTCATCAAATATACATTGATATAATAGTTATAGCCTTAGCCTATGTCTGATGTGTAAACGTGACTAATTTAAAGGAATTTCCTGAAAATAACCACAGGAACAGTTAGTTATAATTCTTTTTGATGCTGGCTAATGTGCTGGTCTATCTGTAAACCAATAATCTCAGTTTCTATGACTTTATCAGAAATCAATTTTTGAAAGAGGAAAATGAACTCAATTTGGTTCTTTATGTACTGACTGTAAAGTGTACATTTCCCTTTCCACCCATGCCTGGGGATACCCAAATTTCTTAAACAATGCAGGAAATACTTTAGAGGTTAGATCATATCTAACTATGACTGTGATGCCAAGAATTGGTCCTTATCTTGACGGTTAGAAGCTGTAACCAACCATTTCCCCGATGTCTAATGCAGAAAAAATTTTGAGGAATATAAGAAATTCAAACACCATTGATTTACAGAGTTGTACTCTGTGTAGACAGTACAGAAATTCATCTCTTATTGGTAATTTCTGCTGAGTCAATAAGCACATAACTGATAGATATATTGTAATATACAGCATTTAAATAATCAAGAGGGTTTGTGAAAAAATAAAGTATACTTCAATCCTTCCACCAACTATTCCATTGGCATCCCCAAACTTAGGGTAAAGGTTGGCTGTAGGCATCCTCATTTGTATTGATCATGCTCTGGTAGACCCTCTCTGGGGAAACCTACACAAGGCTCCTATCCGTAAGTGCTTCTATGCCTTAGCCTTAGTGTCTGGGTTTGGTGTTTGCAGGTGGGATGGATCCATAGATGGTGTAGTTCCTGAATGACCTTTCCTTCAGTCTCTGTTCCACTCTTTGTCTCTGTATTTCCTTTAGACAGGAACAATTCTGGGTTAAAAATTTTGAGATGGGTGGGTGGCCCGATCCCTCAACCAGGGGTCATGCTTATCCACTGTATATGGTCACTACAGGTTCTTCCTCCCCCTTTTTTTTTGTATTTTGGCTAATGTCACCCCGTTGGGTCATGGGAACTTCTTGCCTCCATGGCATGTGGGACTTTCTATTGGCTAGGAAGAACCATATCAACTAACTGACACAGACATCCCAAAAATTAAACCACCAACCAAAGAGCATAAGTGGAGGGGTCCATGGCTCCAGTTGCCTATGTAGCAGAGATCAATGATAGGAGACACTTTGGGTCCTGTGGAGGCTCGATGCCCCACTGTAAGGTGATGCTAGGAGAATGATAGAGAGGGATTCTTGTAGGGTGATATAGGAGTGCGTGTGTGGGTGATGGAGCACCCCTCTACAGGCAGGGGGAGGAAGGGACATGGCATAGAATTTAAATAAGTAAATAACCGATAGTAAAAGGGACAGTTATTGGTATGTTAAGACTGCATTAAATCCACAGGTCATTTTCAATACCATTGATATTTTAACATTATTAATTTTTCATTGTATGAATATAAATAGTCTTTTTGTTTATTGTGTACTCTATTTTGCCCAGTATTATTTTGTTGTTATTGTGAACCTTATCTACTTCCAGTGTCTATTTAATAATTGCCTACACATTCAAATTTTGAAAATTTCTCTCCTTTAACTTTTGATGTAATTTGTAAAGAATTAAAGTAAATCCTGTTCAAATATTGGTTAGGTTTCACTGGCAAAGTTGACAGATCTAGAATTTTTCTTTGATGGGAAACATTTTATTATTTCAATCTTATTCTTCCCTTTTAATTTGCTCATGATATCTATTTTTCTTTTTAAAATTCAAATTTCCTTATCAAATTAAAGAATCCATTACTTCTGATGAGTAGGCAACTGATACAGGAAGGATAAGAATGAACCTGATCGTTGAGTTTCCTTTGATTTTCTTAACCGAGGGCCTCTTAGGGACTCTCCTATGAGCCTTTCATTCACTCTTCGTTGGAAAAAACTGGATTACATCCAGAAAATATGAATTCAATTTTATTTATTGGCAAAAGAATACTAATGCATTGTTGGTTGGAATGTAAAATGTTAAAGCAGTTATAATGTAGAATTTTCTTAACAACCTAAAATAGGATAATAGGATGATCTAGAAATTTCACTACTAATACTACAAAGTCTATTAAGTTTAAATCAATATAAAAAAAAGTATGTCTGAAAAAACTCACAAACAAATAAACAACATATATGTATCCAGAAGCTAAATGAAATTGTATTGGTGTGAGGTCAAGGTACTCAGGCATGAAAGTATAATCCCTCTTATATTATAAATAAAGAATATGAAAGAGAATGAGTCATGTAGATTTTGATTATAAAATATAAGGGGTTGCTTCAGCATGAAGTATAGGCAANCTTATGTTATTGCAAGTGATTGGAGACATTAAGATAGAAATTTAAAATTCATTTTTGGACCCTCTAAGTAAAAAAATAAAGTTGGTAAATAAGAAACCTGTACTCGCCAGATTCCTGTAGGACATGTCACAATCTCAATGGAGTTTTACAGGAGAATGAGTGCAGCAGAACCAAGGAGGGTACAATCCAATTGACCTGGTAATGTACCTTAGTGTCCCCTCAAATGCTTTCCTATATTTAGAGGGCCAGTAAAATGCTGCATACCAAGATGAAGAAGACAATGTCCAGGTAGAATGATGCTATATTATAGATAACTAGACTACTTCCTCCTATCCATTCTTTCATAAAGTTACTCTTTTATAGTTGATAAGCCTTGATATTTTCTCATACTCCAGCAAAACTGGTCAAATTTATTTGTATTTTTAAAGTTTCTTATCACAAAATAGCTCACCGTTTGTAAGTGTTCAGTGAAATAGAACTATGCTTTAAATGGCTTACTGGTCTAATAAATTATTTTGGAAAGCAATAGATAGTTGTAAAACCAAAAGTAAAAATTTACAAGAAACTCATCAGGCATAGAAAACGGAATGCCAGATAGATATCCATAAGTTAATTGATATCTCTGTGTCCAAAGTCAATTTCTTTTCTAGAAATTTTTCATAGGATTCCCATGACACCAAAAAATTACACATGTTGCTTCCAAGGTTGTTGATTGTGGAGCAGAATAAAATGGTTAGAATAATTGCTAAATACATTGAATATTTTGGTCAAGCAACATGGAAGACTTTGGCGACTAATGCTATACAATCTATTAAAACATGGAATGTGTTTCATGATTCCATGTGGCACTACGTAGAATATTTGAGGATAATTCCCAAAAGTTTTAAAACTGAGTGATAAGGTACAGCCACTGAAGTTGTTTACCAGGTTTAGGAGTTCTCTGGTGGAATATTTGGTGTCATTTAAGTACACTATCATATCATCAGCAAATAGTGATATTTTGACTTCTTCCTTTCCAAATTGTATTCTTTGATCTCCTTTTGTTGTCTAATTGCTCTAGCAAGGAATTCTAGTACTACATTGAGTAGGCAGGGAGAGAGTGGTCATCCTTGTCTAATCCCTCATTTTAATACGATTACTTCACATTTCTCTCCATTTAGTTTGAGATTGGCCACTCATTTGCTGTATATTGCTTTTACTATGTTTAGATATGGGCCTTGAATTCCTGATCTTTCCAAGACCTTTATCATAAGTGGGTGTTGGATTTTGTTAAATGTTTTCTCAATGTCTAATGAGATGATCATGTGATTTTAGTCTTTGAGTTTGTTTATATAGTGGATTATGTTGATGGATTTCCTCATATATAACCATCCCTGCGTCCCTGGATTGAAGCTTTCTTGATCATGATGGATGATCTTCTTGATATGTTCTTGGATTAGGTTTGCAAGAATTCTATTAGGCATTTGTGCATCAATATTCATAAGGGAAATTGTTCTCAACTCCTCTTTCTTTGTTGGTTCTTTATGTGGTTTAGGTATCAGAGTAATTGTGGCTTCATAGAAAGAATTGGGCAGAGTACCTTCTGTTTC
>NW_018394047.1:8613-10764 GCF_900095145.1 Mus pahari | reverse complement strand
AGAAATGAGTAGTGGTTCTTCACTGCCTTTCACCTATATATTCAATCTCCAGCCCATGTAATTCTGTACCCATAATTAGTGTGAATTTTACCACTTCACTTGATCTAACCTGAAAAACTTCTTATACATTTTCCAAGTAGCTTGTTTCCATAGGCTAATTCTCTATCTTATTAAGGTCATAGACAAGATTAACAACTACAGACTCTTACTATTAAGTAAATTATTTAAAGTATTTATTTTCTATCCTTGATATGCGCTGATAGCAAATTTCCAGATAATTTAATAAAATTATTATCTTTTTCATAATTATTTTTATTAATTTTCATATAATATATTTTCATCAAATTATTCTTTTGGTTTTTATTTAGTGTTATATTTATTTATATCCTAATCATTGCTCTCTCTGGTCCCCCAGAACAATGATTCAAAACCTACTAACATTATACTTTAACACATATTTTTAAAATCTTTCTGCTAGAATTTATAATTATATTTTTGAGGGGAGGGATTGTTAAGCATGCACAAATTGAGAGGCTTATATAATATTCAATAGTTCCCTAAATAGTAGGATATAGGTGTAAGAGTGTTCAGTAGCAATTTAATTTTAAAATTATGCTAAATAACTTTTATAGTATAAAACCGAATTGGTAAGACAGAACTGCCTGGCAAACACAGAAGCGGATGCTCACAGTCAGCTATTGGATGGAACACAGGGTCCCCAAAGGAGGAGCTAGAGAAAATACCCAAGTAGCTGAAGGGGTCTATAACCCTATAGGTGGAACAACTATATGAACTAAGCAGTACCCCCAGAGCTCGTGCCTCTAGCTGCATATGTAGCAGAAGATGGCCTATTCAGCCATCACTGGTCTTGCAAACAATATATGCCCCAGTAAGGGGGAATACTAGTGCCAAGAAGTGGGAGTGGGTAGGTAGGAGAGCAGGGGCAGGGGGAGGATATAGGGAACTTTCGGGAGAGCATTTGAAATGTAAATAAAGAAAATATCTAATAATAATAATAATAATAATAATAATAATAATAATGAAGACAGGTCTTACATAGCTCTACCCAGTGACAGATACTAAGATGACAAACTGTTTGCTTTGTGACTCCAATGTAATTGGACAATATTACAATATTGGTATTAAGTGACTATATTGAAATCAGTGGTTAAAGGAAGAAAATAGTATTTCTTTTCTTTTTTTACTTATTTGTGGGGACATTTCTAAAATTTTTATTCCAATATTACCCATTTCTGTTTTTTTCTTTTCCTTCTTTTTTAATTTGGTAATTTCTTTATTTATACTTAAAATGTTATCTCCTTTCCTGGTTCTTCCCCCAGGAAACNCCCCCCCCCCGTGATTATATGAGGGTGTTCCAACACCCACACACTCAAACCTACCTCCCCTCCCTCAGATTACTTTACATTGGGGTATCAGGCCTTCACAGGACCCAGGGCTTCTCCTCCCATTGAAATCCAACAAGACCATCCTCTGCAACATATGGACCTGGAGCCATGGGTCCCTCCATGTGTACTTTCAGTTAGTGGTTTAATTCCTGGGAATTCTTGGGGGGGGATTATAAATAAGGCTGCTATGAACATAGTGGAGCATGTGTCCTTATTACCAGTTGGAATATTTTCTGGCTATATGCCCATAAGAGGTATTGCTGTATATTCCCTTAGTACTATGTGTAATTTCCTGAGGAACCACCACACTGATTTCCAGTGTGATTGTATCAGCTTGCAATCCTACCAACAATGGTGGAGTTTCCATCTTTCTCCACATCCTCACAGCATCTGCTGTCACCTGAATTTTTTATCTAAGCCATTCTGACTGGTGTGAGATGGAATCTCGGAGTTGTTTTGATATGCATTTCCCTGATGATTAAGGATGTTGAACATTTATTTGAGGTGCTTTGCAGCCATTCAGTATTTCCCAGTTGAGAATTCTTTGTTTAGCTCTGTACCCCATTTTTTAATATGGTTATTTGATTTTCTGGAGTCCATCTTCTTGATATAGATAGATAGATAGATAGATAGATAGATAGATAGATAGATAGATAGATAGATAGATAGATAGATAGATATAGATACAGATACAGATACAGATACAGATACAGATACAGATACAGATACAGATACAGATGCAGAT
>NW_018394047.1:0-7473 GCF_900095145.1 Mus pahari | reverse complement strand
TTCGAGGCTTTCCCCCACTTTCTCCTCTATACTTTTCAGTGTCTTTGATTTTATGTGAAGTTCCTTGATACACTTAGCCTTGACCTTAGTATAAAGAGATGAGGATGGATCAATTCTTCAACATGATAACAGCTAGTTGTGCCAGCACCATTTGTTGAAGATAGTGACTTTCCACTGGATGGTTTTAGCTCCTTTGTCAAATATTAAGTGACCATAGGTGTGTGGGTTCATCTCTAGGTCTTCAATTCTATTTCATTGGTCTACCTGTATGTCACTGTACCAGTACCATGCAGTTTTTATAACAATTGCTCTGTAGTATAGCTTTAGATTAGGCATGGTAATTCCATGAAGTTCCTTTATCATTGAGAAGAGTTTTTGCTGTCCTAGGGTTTTTGTTATTCAAGATGAAATTGCAAATTGTCCTTTCTAACTCAGTGAAGAATTCAGTTGGAATTTTGATGGGGATTATACTGAATCTGTAGATTGCTTTTGGCAAGATAGCCATTTTGACTATATTCATCCTGCCAATCCTTGAGCATGGGAGATCTTTCTATCTTCTGAGATCTTTGATTTCTTTCTTCAGAGGCTTGAACTTCTTATCATACAGATCTTTTACTTCCTTAGCTAGAGTCACACCAAGGTATTTTATATTAGTTGTGACTATTATGAAGGGTGTTGCTTCCCTTATTTCTTTCTCAGCCTGTTTATCGTTTGTATAGAGAAAGGCCACTGATCTGTTTGAGTTAATTTTATACCCAATTACTGCATTGAAGCTGTTTATCAGGTTTAGGAGTTCTCTGGTGGACTTTTAATGGTCACTTATGTATACCATCATATCATCTGCAAATAATGATATTTTGACTTCTTCCTTACCAATTTGTATCCCCCTGATCTCCTTTTGTTGTCAGATTGCTCTGGCTAGGACTTCAAGTACTAAATTGAATAGGTAGGGAGAGAGTGGACAGCCTTTTCTAGTCCCTGATTTTAGTGGGATTGCTTTGAGTTTCTCTCCATTTACTTTGATGTTGGCTAGTGTTTTGCTGTAGATTGCTTTTATTATGTTTAGGTAGGGGCCTTGGATTCCTGATCTTTCCAAGACTTTTATCATGAAAGGGTGTTAGATTTTCTCAAATGCTTTCTCAGCATCTAAAAAGATGATCATGTGGTTTTTGGCTTTGAGTTTTATATAGTGGATTACGCTGATGTATTTCTGTATATTAAACCATCCCTGCATCCCTGGAATGAAGCCTACTTGTTCACGATGGATGATTGTTTTGATGTGTTCTTGAATTCAGTTAGCGAGAATTTTATTGAGTATTTTTGCATTGATATTCATAAGGGAAATTGGTCTGCAGTTCTTTCTTTGTTTGGTCTTTATGTGGTTTAGGTATAAGAGCAATTGTGGCTTCATAGCTTGAATTGGGTAGAGTGCCTTCTGTTTCTATTTTGCACAATAGTTTGGGGATAATTGGAATTAGGTCTTCTTTGAAGGTCTGATAGTACTCTACACTAAACCCATGTGGTCCTGGGCTTTTTTTTTTTGGTTGGGAGACTATTAATGACTGCTTCTATTTCTTTAGGGCATAGGGGACTGTTTAGGTCATTATACTGATCCTGATTTAACTTTGGTTTAATTCTAATGAAATATATTATTTAGCCCTATCACATTAGCCCTTATTTAAATGTTAAAGCATCCATTGGGGACTATTGCCCTTATATTTTATCAACTTTTAAAAAAGTCATCAATGTTATCATTTCCCTTAATTATCTACGAGTTAATCAATCTCAGTGAAAATAAGTTCCCTCAAAGCCTCATGTTAAAGTCAGGATAACCCTGCTTTTTATTATTCCAATTATCCATACCATTTTTTTATCCTAAGCTAGCATATTATGCAGTTAGTATGTAATTTGACTCCGCTAAGTCTAATTATTGCAGGGAATAGTAGAATCAGAGAAACGAAGCTTCTTTTTCTATTAAGAACACAAAAACAATGCTTTCATTAACGTTAGTAGCAGAGGGAAGCACAAAAAAGCAAAAAGATATTTATTTATTTACATTTAAACTTTTTATTCATTAATATTTTTATGGTCCAGACTTTATCCCCTTCCTGCTCCACCTTCTGACTCTTCCATACCCCATATCTCATCCCCCCAACCCTGTCTCTAAGAAAATGTCCCCTTACCATCAATACCCCACCAGACCTCCTCACTCCCTGAGGCCTCAAATCTCTCACGGGTTAGATACATCTTTTCTTACTGAGTCCAGACCCAGCTGTCCTCTGCTGTATATCTGTTGAGGGCCTTTTATCAGCTGGTATATATTGCCTCATTGGTGACTTAGTATCTGAGAGATCACAGTGGTCCAGGTTAGTTGAGACTGCTGGTCCTCCTATAGGATTGCTCACCTCCTCAACATCTTCAAGCGTTTCCCTAATTCAATCTGAATGATCAGTAGCTTCTGTCCATTCATTGGGTATAAATATTTGCATCTGACTCTTTCAAGTGCTTGCTGGGCCTTTCAGATGACAGTCATGACAGGCCTGTTTATAAGAATACCATAGCATCAGTAATAATGTTAGGCCCTGGACCCTCCCCCTGAACTGGATCTCAATTTGGGCCTGTCAATTGACCTTCTTTCCCTCAGGATCTCCATTTTTTTCCTACAGTTCTTTCAGACAGGAACAATGATTGGTCAGAGTTTTTTACTGCGTGATGGCAACCTCATATCTCCACTTGATGCCCTGTCTTTGTACTGGAGGTGGACTCTACAGTTTCCCTTTCCCCACTGTAGGCCATTTCAACTAAGGTCACTCCCTTTGAGTCCTGAGAGTTTCTCACCTCACAGGTCTCTGGCATATTCTAGAGGGTTCCACCATCTTCTTCCTTCCAAGATTGCCTATTGTGATTCTTTCTGCTGGCACTCAGGGCTTCAGTCCTGTGCCCCACCACCATTGCCAATACCTGATCATGTTTCCCTCTTCCCCTCCTTACTGCCTTTCCCTCTCAGAACGCTTCCTCCCTGCTCCCCTCCTGTGATTGCTTTCTTCTCCCTCCCAAGTGGAATTGAGGCATTCTCACTTGGACCCTTCGTCTTGTTACCCTTCTTGAGTTCTGTGGATTGTATCCTGAGAATACTATACATTTTTTGGCCAATAGTCACTTATTAGTGAGTACATACCTTGCATATATCCTTTTGGTTCTGAGTTTCTTCACTCAGTATGATATTTTCTAGTTCTATTAATTTGCCTGAAATACTCATTATGTCATCATTCTTAATAGCTATGTAGTATTCCATGGTGTAGATGGACCACATTTTCTATATCCATTCTTCTGTTCTGGGACATCTGGACTGTTTTCAGCTTCTGACAATCACAAACAAGGCTGATAGGAACATACTAGAATCTTTTGGGTATAATCCCAAGAGTAATATAGCTGGGTCTTCAGGTAGATCTATTTCCAATTTTCTCAGGAACCTCCAGATTGATTTCCAGAGTATTTCTACCAGTTTACAATCCACCAGCAAAAGAAAAGAAGAGTGTTCTTCTTTCTCTGTATCTTTGCCAACATGTAAGAATCAAAAATTTTATCTATCTCCTATTTTCTGAGCCTTCACTTTACCCATACTCCATTGCTTTCCTTAGGCATCTAAACAATATTTTGAGGTTAACCTTCTTGTCTTTAAATATTCTTTAAGGGTGTAACCTCTGTTATGTTACCCAAAACCCAGTGGAAGTCAGCAGAGTAATATATATATATATATATATATATATATATATATATATATATGCAGCATAAATTGGACATGATGAGAGAAGAAATGGAAGAGGGTAAGAAGGAAAAGGGGAAAGGGGGAAAAGGAAACGAAGTACAAGGAAGAAAATGAGGATATAAGGAGGTGGAAACGGGGGAGAAGGAGGAAACACAAGACTTTGTGATTTGGGAATGGAGGGAGAGATATGGGAGAAATTTGGGTAGAAAGAATGATTCTGGCCAAAATGCATTATTTGTAAATTTTAGAATCCAGGATCTGTACTTTATTCTCATGCCACAGCTCTGTTTGCCTCACTGTGAGCCAGTGCTACCCAGGAAATATACCTTTTCCTGCTTCCCTGAAAGCCAACTTCCACCCAGGGCAACCAGGGGCCTGTTGCCATTAGGGATTAGCAGCTCTACCTGTAGTCCCAGAGGTCTGCTAACACCAGGGATAATCAGGCCAGTCAACACCAGAGATAAGCAGATGGCTAAAATCCAGGACAAAAACTCAACAAAAGCCAAAGGAATATGGCCCTGTCAGAAATGAACTCTCCTACAAAAGCAAGCCCTGGGTAGCCAAACACACCTGGAGAGCAAGGCAGTGATATTAAATCTCAATTTATGAAGGTGCTAGAGGTCTTTAAAGAAGAAACAATGAATCTCTTAAAGAAATATAGTCAAATATAATCAAACAAGTAGAGGCCTTTAATGAGGAAATGAATAAATATAAAGAAATACTGGAAAATACAAACAGGTGAAGTAAATAAATTAAAACACTGTTAAAGACATGAAAATGGAAATAGAAGCAATTAAGAAAACACAAACTGAGGCAACTCTGGAGATGGAAAATCTAGGGTGGAGAACAGGAACTACACAGGCAAACATCACAAACACAATTCATGTGATGAAAGAGAGAATCTAAATCATAGAAGGTAAAATAGGAAAAAAATACATAGATCAAAGAAAATACAAAATCTAAAAAGTTTCTAACACAAAGCACTCAGGAAATTTGGAACACTATGAAAAGACCAAAGGAGTAATAGGAACAGCAGATTCCCAGATCAAAGGCCCAGAAAATGTCTTCAACAAAATCATAGAAGATAACTTCCCTAATCTTGAGAGAGAGAGAGAGAGAGAGATAAAGCTATAAACCTACAAGAAGTATACAGAACACCAAATAGATTAGATCAGAAAAGAAAATCCTCCTACCAGATAATAATCAAAACAATAAATGCACAGAGGAAAGAAAGAATATTAAAATTGGCAAGGGGAAAAGGCCAAGTAAAATATAAAGTCAAACCTGTAAGAATTGTACCTGAGTTCTCAAAACAGATTTTAAAAGCAAGAAGGTCCTTGACATGTGGGCCTAAACAAATGCTTTGTAGTCTCTAAGGGACCAAAGAAGTCATACTAGACTATTATACCCAGTAAAAATTTCTACCATCATAGATGGAGAAAACAAGATATTCTGCAACAAAACCAAACTGAAACATCTTTCTACTAATCCAGCCATATATACTATACTAGAAAAAAACTCCAACACAAAGAAGGTAATTACATCCAAGAAAACACACAAAAAATGTTAGTAAATTCACAGGAAAACCAAAAGAATACACACACAAACACACACCACCACCACCACCACCACCAACAACAACAACAACAACAACAACAACAACAATATTAAAGTGATTCATTAATATTTTTAAGCATCAGTGGTTTTATTCACCAATAAAAAGATGCTGGCTAAGAAAATTGATGCAACAGGAGCCGACATTCTGCTGCTGAAAAGAAAAAAAAACAGACACTATCTTACAGGGATGGAAAATATTTTCCAAATAGATCTAAGAAACAAGCTAAAATAGCCCCTCTGATATCTAATAAAATAGATTTTCAACCAAAAGTAATCATAATAGATGGGGAAGGATACTTCATACTCATCAAAGAAAAATTACATCAAGATGACTTGTCAATTCTAAACATTTATGCCCCAAATGCAAGGAAACCCACATCCATAAAAGAAACACTTCTAAACCTTAAATCACACATCAAACCCCATTCACAAATAAGGGTAGAATTCAACATCCTACTCTCAACAATGGGAAATTCATAAGAACAGAAACTAAACAGAGCAATAATGAAACTAACAAATGTTATGAATCAAATGGACTTGACAGATAACTACACAATATTTAAACCAAGAGAAAAATAGTATACTTTCTTATTCTTTTCTTTTTTTCTTTTTTTATTATTTTATTAGATATTTTCTTCATTTACATTTCAAATGCTATCCCAAATGTCCCCTATTCCCTCCCCCCACCCTGCTCCCCTGCCCAATCACTCCCACTTCTTGGCACTGGCGTTCCCCTGTATGGGGCATATAAAGTTTGCAAGACCAAGGGGCCTCTCTTCCCAACAATGGCTGACTAGTCCATCTTCTGCTATATGTGCAGCTAGAGACACAAGCTCTGGGGGTACTGATTAGTTCATATTGTTCCACCTATAGGGTTGCAGAGCCCTTCAGTTTCTTGGATAATTTCTCTAGCTCCTCGGTTGGGGGCCCTGTGTTCCATCCAATAGATGACTGTGGGCATCCACTTCTGTGTTTGCCAGGCACCAGCATAGCCTCACAGGAGACAGCTATATCAGAGTCCTTTCAGCAAGATCTTGCTGGTATATGTAATAGTGTCTGCATTTAGTGGCTGATTGTGGGATGGACCACCAGGTGGGGCAATCTCTGGTTTGTCCATCCTTTTGTCTTAGCTCCAAACTTTGTCTCTGCAACTTCTTTCATGTGTCCTTATTACCAGTTGGAACATCTTCTAGGTATATACCGAGAAGAGGTATTGCTGGATGTGCTGGTAGTCCTATGTCCAGTTTTCTGAGGAACCACCAGACTGATTTCCAGAGTGGTTGTACAAGCTTGCAATCCCACCAGCAATGGATGGATGTTCCTCTTTCACCACATCCTCACCAGCATCTGCTGTCCCCTGACATTTTGATGTTAGCCATTCTGACTGGTGTGTGGTGAAATCTCATGGTTGTTTTGATTTGTATTTCCCTGATGATTCAGGATGTTGAAATTTTTTTCAAGTGCTTCTCAGCCCTTCAGTACTCCTCAGTTGAGAATTCTTTGTTTAGCTCTGTACTAGATTTTTTAATGGAGTTATTTGAATTTGGGGGGTTCAGCTTCTTGACATCTTTGTATATATTGGATATTAGTCCCCTATCAGATTTAGGTTTGGTAAAAATCCTTTCCCAATCTGTTGGTGGCCTTTTTGTCTTATTGACAGTATCTTTTGCCCTACAGAAGCTTTGTAATTTTATGAGGTCCCATTTGTTGATTCTTGATCTTACAACATAGGACATTGCTGTTCTGCAATTTACTTTTCCCTTGTACCCATTTCTTCAAGGCTTTTCCCCACTTTCTCCTCTAAAAATTTCAGTGTCTCTGGTTTTATGTGGAATTCCTTGATCCACTTAGACTTGAGCTTTGTAGAAGGAGATAAGAATGGGTCAATTCATATTCTTCTACATGCTAAAAGCCAGTTGTACCAGCACCATTTGTTGAAAATGCTGTCTTTTTTTCCACTGGATGGTTTTAGCTCCTTTGTCAAAGATCAAGTAACCATAATTGTGTGGGTTCATTTCTGGGTCTTCAATTCTGTTCCATTGATCAACCTGTCTGTCACTATACCAGTACCATGCAGTTTTTTTTTT
>NW_018394046.1:0-4259 GCF_900095145.1 Mus pahari | reverse complement strand
ATCTTCTTTTAGGTTTGTTGAAGGATTGCTTTCTTGCTCTTTCTAGGGCACAATTTTCCTCCTTGTGTTGGAGTCTTCCCTTTATTATCCTTTGAAGGGCTGGATTTGTGGAAAGATATTGTGTGAATTTGGTTTTCATGTAATACTTTGGTTTATCAATCTATGGTAATTAAGGGGGTTGCCAGGTATAGTAGCCTGTTTTCTCTTAGGGTTTGTATAACATCTGTCCATTATCTTCTAGCTTTCATAGTCTCTGGTGAGAAATCTGGTGTAATTCTAGTAGGTCTGCCTTTCTATGTTATTTGACTTTTCTCCCTTGCTGCTTTTTGTTGTTGTTGTTGTTGCTGTTGTTGTTGTTTTGTTTGCTTTTTGGTTTTGGTTTTGGTTTTGGTTTTTGGTTTTTGGTTTTTCAAGACAGGGTTTCTCTGTTATAGCCCTGGCTTTCCTGGAACTCACTCTGTAGACCAGGCTGACCTAAAACTCAGAAATCTGCCTACCTCTGCCTCTGCCTCTGCCTCCCAAGTGCTGGGATTAAAGGTATATGTCACCACGCCCGGCTCCTTACTGCTTTTAATATTCTATCTTTATGTAGTACATTTGTGGTTCTGATTATTATGTGTTGGGAAAAATTTCATTCGTGGTCCAGTCTATTTGGAATTTTGTAGGCTTCTTGTATGTTCATGGGCATCTCTTTCTTTAGGTTAAGGAAGTTTTCGTCTATTATTTTGTTGAATATATTTACTGTCCCTTTAAGCTGAAAATCTTCATTCTCATCTGTACTTATTTTCCTTAGGATTGGTCTTCTCATCATTGTCCTGGATTTCCTGGATGTTTTGAGTTAGGATCTTTTTGCATTTTGCATTTTCTTTTATTGTTGTCTCCATGTTTTCTATGGAATCTTCTACACATGAGATTCTCTCTTCCATCTCTTGTATTCTGTTGCTGATACTCGCATCTATGACTCCTGTTTTTTTCCTAGGATTTCTATCTCCACAGTTGTCTCCCTTTGTGATTTCTTTATTGTTTCTACTTTCATTTTTAGATCTTGGATGGTTTTGGTCAATTCCATCACTTGTTTGCTTGTATTTCCCTGTAATTCTTTGAGGGATTTTTGTGCTTCCTCTTTAAGGGCTTCTAATGGGGGTAGGTGTTGGGGGAAGCTTTAGGATGTATCAGAGACCTGAGATGGGGAGGTGCTCAGAAATCTATGGGGGTGATTTTAGCCAAGACTCCTACCATTGGGAATATGGAACCTGAAGAGGACACCTCCTGTAGCCGGCAACATCCCAGGGGAGGGATAAGGACACCAAGCCACCCTCAAAACTTTTAGCCCAAATTTTGTCCTGTCTACAAGAAATGCAGGGAGCAAAATAGAGATGGGATTAAAGAAATGTCCAACCAATAACCAACCCAACTTGAGACCCATCCCAAGGATAAGTACCAATCCCTGACGCTACTAAGAATACTCAATGATGCAGACAGTAGCCTAGCATAACTGTCCTCTGAAAGGCTCCACCCAGCATCTGACTGAAACAGATACAGATATCCACAGCCAAATATTGGACAGAGCTCAGGGATTCTCATGGAGAGCTGGGAGAAGGATCAAGGGTCATAGAGGAGATAGAAATGTCCCAGGAAGACCAACAGAGTCAACTAACCTGGACCCTTGGGGGATCTCTGAATCTGACTGAAACACCATCCATACATGGGTTAGACCTAATTCACACACACACACATACACACACACATGAACGCATGTAGCAAATGTGCATGTCTGCCTTCATGGGGGTTCCCCAACAACTGGAGTGGGGGATGTACGTAAGGTTGTTGCCAGTCTGTGGATTTGTTCCCCTACCTGGGCTGCCCTTGCCTGGCCTCAGCAGGAGAGGGTGTGCCTAGCCCTGCAGAGACTTGATGTATCAGGATAGGCTGACACCTAGTGGGGGACTCCACCCTCTCAGAGGAGAAGGAGATAGAAAGATGGGTGGAGGGACTATGGGGGATAGCAAGAAGGAGGCATTGATCAGGATGTAAAATGATTTAATTAATTAATAAATGAATAAATTTTAAAAAAGAAATGTTCCTTCACATATGTCACACACACAGGTCCACGACTGAGTAAATAAACAGATAAAACTGAGCTGACAAGTGCAAAAATCAAAATATGTTCCTCCTAATGCCCTTTTGTCATGTGTATCTATGTCATGATGTCTTTGCCAACACTTAGGGTTGGGGTAAGGGAATGGGGAGTGAGCAGGTCACCAGCAGCCCAAACAGGAAATATGGGTGCTCACACACCTGGACAATGATCAGAACGGAGGAGGGAATAGCTGGTGTTGCATAAGAGAGTAGGGAAGCGGGTTCATCATAAAAGATCCTGCTGGAGTGTGCACTGAAGTCAGCAGTGATTAGACCAGGACCATGGAACTCAGTGTGCTGCTCCTTCTCGCTCTCACCACAGGCTTCTTGTTATTTTTAGTCAGCCAAACTCAGCCAAAGACCCATAGCCACTTCCCGCCAGGACCTCGTCCCCTGCCCTTCTTGGGGAACCTCTTGCAGATGGACAGACGAGGCCTTCTGAAGTCTTTCATGCAGGTGAGCCATCCACAGGGCCTGAGCCCATGGGCTTAGCCCGTATTTTGCTCTTGGAGGTCACTCAGCAGGAAGAGCAAGGGACTCCTTCCAGGCTGTAGATTCAAGTGGGAAGGTCACTGAGTGAACAGTGCCATGCTGTCTCGTGATGATGGTGCTCAGATGAGCAGTCAAGTCTTCCAGTGTTGGAACTGTTGTGGGCACTGTTCTTAGATCATGAGAGGTGTGAAGGTGTTGAGTTGTAAGTGTGTAGTTTCAATCCTTGGAGCTTGTCTTTTCTAGAAGAGAAAGAAAAATGTCAGAGGCATCAACTATACGTTTTGCTCCTGCCAACAAAAGAGATTAGCCTGAGGTGTTCAGGACAAAGAGGAGGAGGAGAAGGGCAGGAGGTGAGGTGAGTAGGTGGATAGGTAGGTCAGGCTAATCAGTTATAAACACTATGCATCTTACAAGCCAAGGACGCTGGCACTGCCTTTACCAGTCTCTGTATTGTTGCTTCACAAGTGGTATTTTGTGTTAAATTATCACTTGTTCATAATAATCAATGTGCAGTAATCAATGAATGTCCATGACCTGGTGGCCCATTAAGAGAGCAGATATAGTGGCGGCAATCCCAACTTCTTGACCTCCTTTGGTTTTTAGCAGATCAGCCACCTTGATTCACAGGCATAATCATTCACTTCTATTTAGCTTTCGAGACCAGGCTGCCCCACTTTTCCCAGGCTAATCACAAACTCATGATCCTCCTTCAAGTTTTATATAATATCTTTTATCTGATCTGTAGATTGTTCTTTCACTGTTCCATAGGTATGGTGCTATGACCCCACCTAAAATCATAAATACGTCAACATCAAACATATAGAGCTTTTTCATAGAATCATTCCCTAATTGACATGTGTGCTGACAATTTCCATAACATCTCATTACTATTAGCAGCATGGAAATCTAGAATGAGCTTTAAAAGATCACAAGAGGATGAGGGTGGGTTATTTGCAAATGTGCACCATTCTATTCAAGGGCTTTCAGCCCTGGAAGGTTTGGATATTCCTGGTAGCAATTCCCTGGAGATACCCAGAGATGGTTGTACTGCCAGATAGTTTCCTGATCTGTACTATAGACATGCTTGAAGTTAGGACTACCGACAGGGATCATCCATTTTCTCTCCCAAGTAACCCATTGAATGGGTCTGGGCCATTCTCTCTGACTATTTTCAGGAGGCATTGATCAGGTTGAAGCTGGGTCACAAGAAGAATGGTATCTAGATAAGATGTCAGAAATTGCTGGCCAGACTGAAGGGCATGGTCATAGGTCTATATCTACATCTGTATCTATATTCATATCTATATATAGATTGATATCTATTCATTTTTGTTTTGAGATAGGGTCTTAGGTAGCCCAGGAAGGCCTCCAACTGGATATATACCCAAACATAACTACTCATCATATGGCCTCTACCTCCTCAAGGTTGAGGTTATAGTCATGTGTTTAGAGCCCTACTCAAACTACAGTTCTGATGAATAGATTAGAACACACAACCAATAGTGCAGACCTGCTGCGTGGTGAAATAAACCTTCAACTCTTAGGTCCTCTGAAGGGGAACGATGGCCAGGAGAGGAGATGCCTATTTATCAATCTGTATCTAAGCATTTTAATGGTTTAACAACAAT
>NW_018394045.1:16260-18938 GCF_900095145.1 Mus pahari | reverse complement strand
AAAAAAGACAGCATTTTCAACAAATGGTGCTGTCACAACTGGTGATTATGTAGAAGTATGTGAATTGATCCATTCTTATCTCCTTGTACAAAGCTCAAGTCTAAGTGGATCAAAGACCTCCACATAAAACCAGAGAGACTGAAATTTATAGAGGAGAAAGTGGGGAAAAGCCTTGAAGGGAGAGATATGGGTTCGTATGTATGTGTGTGTTCATGATGGGAGATTTAAGTACTGGCACAGCAAATTGGTAACAGCCTCTCTTTATCTATGTTCACAGGTACAAGTCTGCAGCAATGGCCGCCAAGATTATCAGGCACTCCCACCCACTGACCCCTGCCCAGAGGCTTGTGGGCTGGATAGATCATATCTTGCAGACAGGGGGTGGAGCACATCTTAAGCCGTATGTTTTCCAGCAGCCATGGCATGAGCAGTACATGCTGGATGTCTTCTTATTTCTGCTACTGCTCATGCTGGGTACCTTGTGGCTTAGTGTTAAGGTTCTTGTTGCTGTAACCAGGTATCTGAGTGGAGCATGGAAGGTCAAGCAGGCATAATATTGAAATGCCAGTCTTGGTTCCAGTATGGGGACTGGAGGTCTGTGGCTCTTCAGAGGCCTCCCATAATTCAGTACAGAGCAACTCTAGCATTCTCTGCCTCCATCTTCTACTGATGCACCCGAGTTGGTACCTCACTACTTTTGGCCACTTTGCTTCTTGTTTTCGTCTTGTGACCTTCACTCCTACTTATATATAAACCATTTGCATCATCTGTTCCTCCTCCCACTCATTTATCCTAAACACACTGCTTCAATAGGCTGATTGTCCCTGTGGCTCCTCATGTTCTTCCTCTCTTTATCTCTTCTATTTTTTGGGATTAAAACCATACTTGCCAATTTTTTCTCATGTTCTCTTTTCCTAAAAATTACTCCTTAGAGCTCAGAACACCTGCTCTGACTTACTCCACTGTTTCCCTCAGACCTGGACAGCAATCATTCTATATTATAAATGAATTTTTCTAAGAATGTGTGAAGTGGAAAAATATAATAATTATTGGTTGGTAAAAATCAGAATAAAAATGATATGCAACTGAAATATTAGAAGAAAATACTTTCAAAATGCTCCTGATATAAAAGATTTATTTCCAAACATTTATTAAATTACAAAAGGAAAGAACCTGTTGTCTCTTTACTCTTTGGAGTAATGTGCACTGTATGGATGCTGCAGTGTAAAGAATCTTCACACATCACAGTTCACATTATCCACAGGTGCATCAATGGTTTATGTACAAACATGTTAAAATGAACAAAATAGGTGAACCAATGAAATCAAATATACACCAAAATGAGAGTGGTCCTCATCTTCTAAAGAGGATTTTTATTACTACAAACAGTATGAAAAACTGCCACAACTAATACCTGATATTATTTTGAGTGTTACATTTCAGTTCAAGAAAAACATGCATGCAGATGACCTAGTGATTTACTGCTTTTGCGTCATAGTTGTGTGAATGAGTATTTGAAACACACTGAATTAGACTGAATAAATAGATTTGTAAATAATTTGATGGTAACACAAAGTGTTGTATTTCTTAGTTTTCAAAGGGAGATTCAGCAATGGCAATATGAGAAGAACATATACCAGTGGGAGTGTGCTTCTATTTAAACTCTGACTAAGCGCTCACAATTTGATATGAGAAAGATAGGCATTCTATTCTATTTAGTACATGGGATTTGGTAACCTTATTTATATCTGTACATTTTCTAGCATATCTGATGGCCATGAACTGGTCTCCATGTACTAGTTATCATGGAAAAGATTCATGACACCTTGCAAATGTATGACTTGAAGACTGATATTAGGTAAGTAAGATGATCATGAAGCCACAGGAAGAAGAAAAATGTTCCAGAAGGGTGATTTTTCCTGGACAACACAGAAAAGAATCTGTGGTGGTGCATTATATCATTTTGAAAGTAAAATGACTTGTTTTAAAACCAGTGAGGTGTTTCAGTGGGTAAGACATATTCTTTGCAAACCTGACAACTTAATTTCAAGCATAGAAATCTATGTCCATGGAAGGCAAATATCATCTCCATAAAAATGTTATTTCAACCCTACATATGCTGTGTGGCATCCACACATCTAAACACACACATCATGGAAACGCACACAAAAATAATAAATTAAAATTATACACACACACACACACACACACACACACACACACACACACACACATACATATACATACATATATACATACAAATAAATTTTGAGGGAAAATCTTTCAGACCGGTACAGTGGCCCTTGCTGCTAATCTCACCATTATCATGGAGATATATGAGTTGTAGACCCACTTGAACTACAAAATAACCCCTCACTACAAACAAACAAAGAAGCAAAGAAATAAACACAAAGGCTAGTATCTTGGTAACAAAAGATATTGTTGTAAATGTATGAAAATAGAGTTAGAAATCGTTATTTTGCCCTAGTAGTGCACAAGATTCCTTTCTCCACATCCACAACAGCATTTTATTTCATTTCATTTCATTTTAGTTTAGTTTAGTTTATTTTTCTTATTATTATTTTCTTTATTTACATTTCAAATGCTATCCCGAAAGTTCCCTATACCCACCCCCCCTGTCCCTGCTCCCCTACCCACCCACTCCCACTACTTGGCCC
>NW_018394045.1:10608-15993 GCF_900095145.1 Mus pahari | reverse complement strand
CAGGGTTCCTTCAGCAGAATCTTGCTGGCATGTGCATTAGTATCTAGGTTTGGTGGCTGATGATGGGATGGATTCCCGGATGGGGTAGTCTCTGGATAGTCTATCTTTTTATTTTCTGCTCATTATGATAACCATTCTGACAGGTATGAGATGAAATGTTGATTTGGCTCTAATTTGAAGTACTGTAATGCTTAATGATGTTATACAATCTGCCTAGGCACCTGTCACTAGGTTAATGGATAAAGAAAATGTGGTATAGAATGTATTTCAGCCATGAAGAAGAACGGAATTATATCACTGCTGGTCCATTTCAGTGACTGCAACTGGTGTTTCTTAAACTCAGAAAGGATAAATGCCACATGTTGTAAAATTTGTGGGACCTAGATTTTTATATAGACAGATGAAATCACTCATATATAAGGTGTAATGGGGGTGAGACTGCATGTTAGAAAAAGGAGACCAGAGGAATGAGTAGAAAAAAAAGTCAGGATGAGAAGAAATGGTTGTGTATGTGTTAGGGTCTGTGAATCACTGAAGAATACCCCAGACTCTAATAGTATGTGAAAGCAAAGAACATTTATTCCTACATGCAGGACCCAATTTCATCCAGGTCCCCCTGGAGACTCCCTATCTCAGGAAGGACCCTGACTGAATTTGCAGATTCAGTTTTGAAGGCAAAATAGAGGAACGTTCATAGTACTAACTTAGCATCCAGCTATACCACTCCTGGGCATGTACCCAAAAGATGTTCCAACATATAATGAGGGCACAAGCTCCATTATGTTTATAGCAGCCTTATTTATAATAGCTGGAAACTGGAAAATACCTAGCTGTCCTTCAATAGAGAATAGGATACAGAAAATGTGGTACATTTGCACAATGGAAGACTACACAGCTATTAAAATCAGTGACTTCATGAAATTTTTATGCAAATAGATAGAATTAGAAAATATTATCCTGAGTGAGGTAATCCAGTCACAAAACAACACATATGATATGCACTCACTGATAAGTGGATATTAGCCCCGAAGTTTGGAATACCCAAAATACAATTCACAGACTGCATGAAACTCAAGAAAAGGAAGTCCAAATTGTGGATGCTTCATTCATTCTTAGAGGGGGGAACAATATACTCAAGGGAAGAAATATGGAGACAAAATGTGGAGCATAGACTGAAGGAAAGGCCATCCAGAGATTGTCCCATCTGGGGAGTCCATCCCATAGAAAGATACCAAATCAAGACCTTATGGGGGCTGCCAAGAAGACCTTGCTGACAGAAGCCTGATATAGCTGTCTCCTGAGTGTCTCTCAGAGCCTGACAGATACAGAGTTTGATGCTATCAGCCAACCATAGGACTGAGCTCTGGGTTCCCCATGGAGGAACTATGAAAGGACTGAAGGAGTAGAAGGGGTGTGCATCCCCATAGGAAGAACAATAACCAGACCATGTAGAACTCCCAGGGACTAAACCACCAATGAAAGAGTACACATGGAGGGACCCATGGCTCCAGCTGCATGTGTAACAGAGGATGGCCTTATCAGACACCAATGGGAGGAGAAGCTCTTGGTCCAAAGAAGGCTTGATATTCCTTTGTAGGGGAATTCGAGGGCAGGGAGGCAGAAATGGGTGGGTGGGTGAGTATGGGAGAGCCCTTATAGAAGCAGGGGTAAGGAGGATGGGGTAGGGAGTTTCCAAGGGGGACCAGAAAAGGGGATAACATTTGAAATATAAATAAATAAAATATCCAATAAAAAAAGAAAAGACAAAACTGATTTTTTTTTTTAAAAAAAGGAACTTTATGAAAGAGTAGCTGATCTATATCTTGATTGGTGGGTCTTATCTCTGGGAGTTTGGGATGATGCTATGATTCAGACTACCCATTCCTGCTTCACGCCAAGGAAGGATAGTTCTTGATCTCTTGGCCAAAAACTTGGCTGACTGTACCTTTGAAAGCAGGGGAGGGATCCCTTTTATGTAAGCCTGTTGTTGTTCCAGTAACTGACTGGCCCAGTTATGGGAAGTAGAAACTTGATCCTGGTCTCCTAAAATGCGAGTTTGCAGTCTGTCATGGAGTCAGCCTGGCTCAGGCCAATTCACTCCTTTCATATACATGGTTTCAAATACGACCATAATATTATGTACCTTATTGAAAATGTCTTTCTAAAATGGATGACTAAGTATGTTGAGTATACGTCAATAAATTAAAAAATATATTTACTCTTACCAAGGCAGTTACAATTGCTTTAGAAAATTATAAAGGTTCTATGAAATAAATGTGTGAAATCTTAACAAAAGATGATTAGCTAAAAAAGAGTACTTAATGAAGAATTGAAATGACATCATAAAAATTTTTACCAATCATGTACGTTAATCTGTGTGTCATGAAATGGAATTAATATCATTCCTTAACTTGTTAGTTTTAGAGGGATGGAGAGAGATGGAGAGAGATGGGTCTGCGTCCTGGATATAAGACCTCTCAGGGCTCTCACACCCCTGGAGAAAAGTATTTCTTCCTCTCCTGAGAGCTATCACCTGCTAATAGCTCCTCAGATAGTGCAGCCTCGTGAAATCCTCTCCATCCATGATTAGATTTCCTTTGGCTGATCTTGTTTAGTAAGTCTTCCTTTTTCCATCCTAATCTTATTGGCTCATGTGTGAAGCTATGATGTCATGTCTGGAAAATAATCTTTCTATACTTTCCAAATATCCAGTCCTGGCCATTACGGCCTTCTATTTTTTCTTCCTCAGTTTATTGGAGAGCAATGTCAGAAAGATACCTTGCTATGAGCTAAAGATTTCAATCCCTTTTTATTTACAGATTGACCATTGTTGGTATTTGTAGCAATCATCACTTATTGCAAAAGAAACTTCTGTGGTGAGGACTGAAAGATGCACTATTTAATCTATGGATGTAAAAAGAAGAACTTTGGGGTCAATTTTTAACTGTGTCTTGTAGAGAGCTGTGAGTAATCACCATTACAGGATGGCGTTGGCCTTTGTTGTTCATAACTATAAATAATTAATGTGCGCAAGTGCAAGAGTAAATTCGCGCCAAGTCACGACCCATCCCGGGGTGTACTTTTGAAATTATGAGCAAACAGCCAACCAGGTGCAGACACGCCACACTAGAACATAAATAAGCTGCACCATTTCTGGGGCTCGGGGTCTTCCTCACGATGAAGCAATAAAGCTTTGCCACAGAAGAATCCGGTTGTCCAAGTGTGTTCTTGCAGGCGAGATACAGCTCGGGACAAGTTTAATTATTTATAGTTATGAACAACAAAGGCCAACGTCATCCTGTGATGGCGATTACTCACAGCTCTCTACAGTGTCTATCAGAAGAAGAAAAGAACCAGAGTTGACTCTAGGGATAATGACATAGAAAGCCCCAGAATTTTGTCTCTGATAACGGAACAAGGCATAGAGTTAATATTATAGAGCAGGCTTTTAATCTAATCAGAAAATGATTGGTTGCTCTGACAATATTTCTGCCACTGTTTTACCTCTTGACATATTTTCTTTTTCTTTTTTTCTTTTTTTTATTAGATATTTTCTTCTTTTACACTTCAAATGCTACCCCCAAAGCCCCCTATACCCTCACCCTCCGTGCTCTCCAACCCACCCACTCCCACTTCCTGGCCCTGGCATTCCCCTGTACTGGGGCATATGATCTTCACAATACCAAATGCCTCTCCTCTCATTGATGGTCAACTAGACCATCCTCTCCTACATATGCAACCAGAGACACAGCTCTGGGGGATACTGGTTAGTTCATATCATAGTACCCACTATAGGGTTGCAGACCCCTTTAGCTCTTTGGGTATTTTCTTTAGCTCCTTCATTAGGGCCTTGTGATCCATCCAATAGATGACTGTGGGCATACACTTCTGTATTTGCCAGGCATTAACAAGACTCACATGAGAGAGTTATATCAGGGTCCTGTCAACAAAATCTTTCTGGCATATGCAATAGTGTCTGGGTTTGGTGTTTGTATATGGGATGGATCCCTGGGTGGGGCAATCTCTGGATGGTCTTTCCTTCTGTCTTATCTCTGAACTTGTGTGTGTCTCGGTAACTCCTTACATGGGTATGTTGTTCCCCATTCTAAGAAGGAACGAAGTATCCACACTTTGGTCTTCCTTCTTATTGAGTTTCATGTGTTCTGCAAATTGTATCTTGGAACTTCTAAGTTTTTGGGCTAATATCTGCTTAACAGTGAGTGCATAACATGTATGTTCTTTATGATTGGGTTTCCTCACTCAGGATGATATCCTCCAGATGCCTAAGAACTTCATGAATTTATTGTTTTGAATTGCTGAGTAGTACTCCATTATGTAAATGTCCCACATTTTCTGTATCCATTCCTCTCTTGAGGGACATCTGGGTTCTTTCCAGCTTCTGGCTATTAAAATAAGGCTGCTATGAACGTAGTGGAACATGTGTTCTTATTACAAGTTGGAACATCTACTGGGTATATGTCAAGGAGTGGAATTGCTGGATCTTCCAGTAGTACTACGTCCAATTTTATGAGGAACTGCCAGACTGATTTCCAGAGTGGTTGTACCAGCTTGCAATCCCACCAACAATGGAGGAGTGTCCCTCTTTCTCCATATCCTCACCATCATATACTGTCACCTGAACTTTTGTTCTTTGCCATTCTAAGTGGTATGAGGTGCAATCTCAAGGTTGTTTTGATTTACATTTCCCTGATGATTAAGGATGTTGAACATTTTTTCAGGTGCTTCTCAACCGTTTGGTATTCCTCAGTTGAGAAATCTTTTTTTTTATTTTAGCTCTGTACCCCATTTTTTAATAGGGTTATTTGATTTTCTGGTATCCATCTTCTTGAGTTCTTTATAAATGTTGGATATTAGTACCCTATTTGATTTAGGATTGATAAAGATCCTTTCCCAATCTGTTGCTGGTCTTTTGTCTTATTGACAGTGTCTTTTGCCTTACAGAAACTTTGCAGTTTTATGAGATGGCCTTTGTCAATTCTTGTTCTTACAGGGCAAGCCATTGCTTTCCTGTTCAGGACTTTTTCCCCTGTGTCCATTTCTCCGATGCTTTTTCCTATTTTCTCCTCTATAAGTTTCAGAGTTTCTGGTTTCATGTGGAGGTCCTTGATCCACTTAGATTTAGCTTTTACAAGGAGATAATAATGGATCAATTTGCATTCTTCTACATGATAACCACCAGTTGTGACAGCACCATTTGTTGAAAAGGCTGTCTTTTTTCCACTGGATGGTTTTAGCTCCCTTGTCAAAGATCAAGTGACCATAGGTGTGTGGGTTCGTTTCTGGGTCTTCAATTCTATTCTATTGATCTACCTGTCTGTCACTGTACCAGTACCATGTAGTTTTTATCACAATTCCTCTGTAGTA
>NW_018394045.1:0-9395 GCF_900095145.1 Mus pahari | reverse complement strand
GTTTCTATTTTGTGGAATACTTTGACGAGAACTCGAATTATGTCTTCCTTTAAGATCTGATAGAATTCTGCACTAATCCCTTTTGGTCCTGGGCTGTTTTTGGTTGGGAGACTATTAATGACTGCTTCTATCTCTTTAGGGGATATGGGACTGTTTAGGTAATTAATCTGATCCTGTTTTAACTTTGGTACCTGGTATGTGTCTAGAAATTTGTCCATTTCATCCATGTTTTCCAGTTTTGTTGAGTATAGCCTTTTGTAGTAGGATCTGACGGTATTTTGGATTTCCTCAGGTTCTGTTGTTATGTTTCCTTTTTCATTTCTGATTTTGTTAATTAGGATACTGTCCCTGTGCCCTCTAGATAGTCTGGCCAAGGGTTTATCTATCTTGTTGATTTTCTCAAAAAACAAAAAACAAAACAAAACAAACAAATAAAAAAACCAGCTCCTGATTTGGTTCATTCTTTGAATAGTTCTTTTTGTTTCTACTTGGTTGATTTCAGCCCTACGTTTGATTGTTTCCTGCCCTCTACACTCTTGGGTGTATTTGCTTCGTTTTGTTCTAGAGCTTTTATGTATGCTGTCAAGCTGCTAGTGTATGCTTTCTTTAGCACTCAGAGCTGAGTTCTCCTCTTAGGACTGCTTTCATTGTGTCCCATAAATTTGGGTATGTTGTGGCTTCATTTTCATTAAACTCTAAAAAGTCTTTACTTTGTTTCTTTATTTCCTCCTTGACCAAGGTATCATTGAGTAGAGTGTTGTTCAGCTTTCACGTGAATGTTGGCTTTTTATGTTGTTATTGAAGATCAGCCTTAGTCTTTGGTCATCTGATAGGATACATGGGATAATTTTAATATTTTTATATCTGTTGAGGTCTGTTTTGTGACCAATTATATGGTCAATTTTGGAGAAGGTGCCATGAGGTGCTGAGAAGAAGGTATATCCTTTTGTTTTAGGATAAAACGTTCTATAGATATCTGTTAAATCCATTTCTTTCATAATGTCTGCTAGTTTCAATGTTTCTCTGTTTAGTTTCTGTTTCCAGGATCTGTCACTTGATGAGAGTGGGGTGTTGAATTCTCCCACTATTATTGTGTGAAGTGCAATATGTGTTTTGAGCTTTACTATAGTTTCTTTAATGAATGTGGATGCCCTTGCATTTGGAGCATAGATATTCAGAATTGAGAATCCATGATGGAATATTTTAACTTTTATGTGTATGAAGTACCTTTGCTTGTCTTTTTTGATAATTTTTGGTTGGAAGTTGATCTTACTCGATATTAGTATGGCTACTATAGCTTGTTTCTTTGGACCATTTGCTTGGACAATTTTTTTCCAGTCTTTTACCCTGAGGTAGTGTCTATCTTTTTCCCTGAGGTGGGTTTCCTGTAAGTAGCAAAATGTTGGGGCCTGTTTATATAGCCAATCTGTTAGTCTATGTCTTTTTATTTGGGAATTGAGTCCATTGATATTAAGAGATATTAAGGAAAAGTAATTGTTGCTTCCTGTTATTTTTGTTGTTAGAGTTGGGATACTGTTCTTGTGGCTGTCTTCTTTTAGGTTTGCTGACGGATTACTTTCTTGCTTTTTCTAGGGCAGAGTTTCTATCTTTGTGCTGGTGTTTTCCTATTATTATGCTCAATGACTGAATTCATGTAAAGATATTGAGTGAATTTGGTTTTGTCATGGAATACTTTGGTTTCTCCTTCTATGGTAATTGAGAGTTTTGCTGTGTATAGTAGCCTGGGATGGCATTTGTGTTCTCTTAGTGTCTGTATAACATCTGTCCAGGATCTTCTTACTTTCATAGTCTCTGGTGAGAAGTCTGGTGTAATTCTAATAGGTTTGCCTTTACGTTACTTGACCTTTTTCCCTTACTGCTTTTAATATTCTCCCTTTGTTTAGTGCATTCGGTATTCTGATTATTACATGTCAAACTTGTTATAACTAGTTTATTACTGGTTATAACAAGTTATATTTATTGCTGGTTATAACAAATTATAAATTAAGTATTGGGAATCCTTTGCAGAATCTTGGAGGCTTATTGGGCTAAAGACTGTGAGTTTTCCCTGGGGCCTTGGGGTTATGCAATGGATGTCTAAAATAGTTTGAAAGATTTGGCATCCCTGCCTGCCTATTGTTCTAACCCCTGCACTGTCCTAACCCCTGGGTTTGTTTTTACTCAATTCTAAATATAGACATGTTGATTATGACTAAGTGCTAGACTGGTTCTTCAGATATTGGCATGCTTGGGGTTCCTTTACCTCTAGATCTCTTAAAAGGAGCATGAATATGGTCATAAGTATGAATTCCCAGGTGGATTTAGACAAGAGCTGAAGAAGTGAGTTGTAGGCAAACATTGTGGGACACAGAAATGACTCTGCCAAACAGTGTGATTTTCATGTGGTAGTATCTTATGACATAAGTACAATGGAAACAAAACCAAATAATATATTATAGAGAAGGCAGGCAGGATGCCTATACCAGGACTTTAGGTCATGAGTGAGAGGGAGACACCACTGATTTAAGTCATCATAGTATTCATGTAAAAATCTAAGTGAAAATTTTTATTGATTTTCTTGTATTGGGTAAATTCATTTACTATTCTGTTGCTCAGAGTCATGGTTTGAAAAAATATTTTTCTTGTTGTGTGGGAACACTCAGGCATCAAGGTTTCTGGGCTAATCCACAGTTAATTTTATCCAGGATTTGCTGAGATACTCTTTTTGCCCTTTAATTAATTTATTTACTTTATATCAGGATTGCAGCTCCCATTCCCCTTCCAACTCCCCTCACATGGCCCCTCCATCCATTCCCTGCTTCCTTCCATCTCTGAAAAAGGTGAGGCCTCCCATGGATACCAACATCACCCTGACATCTCCAGTAGCTGAAGGATTAGGTACATTCTCTCCCACTGAGGACAGATAAGTCAGCACTCTTTGGGGGACAGGATTCATATTCAGGAAACAAAGTCAGGGTAAGGCCCCTGCTCCAGTTGTTACATATGTGCAGGGAGCTAGGTCCAGCCCATGTATGTTCTTCTTTTGGTTGTTCAGTCTCTAGGAGCCCCCAAGGGTCTTTTGGTCTTCTTGTGCAGTTCCTATCCCCTCCGGGTTCCTTATTACTTCTCCCAACTCTTCCACAAGACTTCTTGAGTTCTGTCTAATGTTTGGGTGTAGCTCTCTGCATCTTTTTCGGTCAGTGGCTTGATAGAACCTCTGAGAGGACAAATGTGTGAAAGTCCCGTCTGTAAGCATAACAGAGTACCATTCATAGTGTCATCATGAAATTGGCAAGCAAATAGATAGAACTAGGAAGTATCTTAGACCTCAAAGGACTTACAGGGTTTAATACTCACTTACAAGTAGATATTAGCCATAAAGTACAGGATACACATGCTACAATCCAAAGATCCAAAGAAGCTGAATATCAAGGAGGGCCCAAGAGAACATGCTTGAGTCTCATTCATAGGGGGAAATAAAATTGTCACTGGAGTTGGGTGGAGGGACAGAACTGGATGGTGGAGGAGTTGGCTGGTGGAAGAAGGAGATCAGCTGTGGGAAAAACTGGGGAGAGAGGGCTGGAAGAATTCATAGAAATCAGCATGGATTGGGGAGCATCTCTAAGATAACATGGGTTGGGAGAGGCTCCAGAGAGTCTGTTAGGGTAACTCTAACTGAGGGTGACTTCTAGCAGTGGGAATATGGAACCTGAAATGGCTACCTCCTGTAGCCCCAGGAAGGACTCCCAGTGGAAGGATAAACACACCAACCCATCCACAAAACCTTAGACCTGCCTTCAAGAAGTGAGGGACAAAGATGAAGCAGAGACTGGGGGAATGGTCAACCAATGAGTGGCCCAACTTGAGATCCATACCATGGCTAAGAACCAATTCCTGATATTATTAATGCTGAGGTAATCTTACATCAAGTCTTGTCTACACTCATAACTGTCCTGGCCTGGGGGTTTGATTCAAAACTTAGGCTGCTGCACTTATTTATGTCAACACCTGGTAAGGGACAGGCAGGGTAAGAGGAGCATGCCAGACCTGACAAGGTATAGGCTTCATTAAATTTTATGTAGTCTGGAATAAATGTTTTTTTTTTTTTGTTGATCAACATGTCGACATCTAGAGTTTAACAAAACAAACCCAAGGGTTAGGACAGCAAAGGGGTTAGAATAACAGGCAGGCAGGGATGCCAAATCTTTAAGACTGTTTTAGACATCCATTTCATAGCCTCAGGGCCCCACCTCAGTGAAAGTTCCCCGATCATTAGCCAAATAAACCTCCAAGTTTCTACAAAGGATTCTCAGTACTTAATTGATAACTTGTTATATAACCAGTTCATTACAGGTGTTATCGGCAGCCAAGTTACCGGGATACAAAACTAACTACACGTGTGAGTTTTGTGGAGTGTGAGATTGATGAGTTTTCATTTAATGAAGAGGCAATGGAAGCAGGAGAGCCTCGCTGGCTCTTTTTCGGGTAACACCAGCCAGAGTAATTCATTTCCAAGTGATTTGGTCATGTTCTTACAGCTTGACACATATGTAAGTTGTTTCTGCTGTCTTACTAATGTATTTCATGATACAAGTTGTTTCTTCCGTATGATCCTCCTCTTTGTTTTTCCGTAATTTGTTTAGCCTTAAGAAACCCCACTAGCTTTAGCTTGTTAAAGTGTAAGGGCTTTGACTTCTTGTGTGTGCATGCACATCAGTGGTGACTGAATATGGAGATGTATAACAATGCTGTTGAGTCATATTTTTAATTGGTAACAGGTTAGTGACCTGGCGCTTATTTGCTTCTTTCAGACGCCTCTAACTATCTCAGGAGCGGTGTCATTTAAGGTAAACAGTAATTTTCTTTGGTTTATATTTGCCTTGGGAGTCCTTTCTGTCGCTCAAGGCTGGTATCACAGGTTTATCTTTAGTCGTAAACACCATGTCACTTTCTATGGTACATGGCCAGGTCATTTAGATGCTCATGATAAATGCCTGGGAGTACTCTTGAGCCCCCAATAGAAGATAATGTGTAAGCTATCAGGCTCTTGGGGCCAGGATGTGGTTACTTCCTGGTATAACTTAGACCACGAATGTATTATTCTAAAGCAAACCAGAAAAAATGAGAAGGTAGCAGAGAGGAACCTAGAACATGTGGTCTGTGGAGATCCTTCTATTTTTTACCTGAGTTATTGAAAGTCTTGGAATGACTCATAGAGCTATACATTCTTCATTGTCAAGTTTCATCATTAATTCTGTGTTAGGTTAAAGAACAGAAACCAAAATCATGACAGATATAGCTGTTTTTAAGAGGTGACCATGGACGGGACTTTCCTTCTTCGATACCTTGGAAATGGCAGCAGAATTCTCAAATTATTAAAATTCCAACTCAATTCTTCATAGAGTTAGAAGGAGAAATTCTCAAATTCATCTGGAATAACAAAAACCCAGGATAGAGAAAACTATTCTCAACAATAAAAGAATCTCTGTGGGACTCACCATCCTGAACCTGAGGCTGTACTACAGAGCAACAATGATAAAAAGTGCCTGATACTGGTACAATGACAGGAAGGTAGATCAAAGGAATAGAATTGAAGACCCAGAAATGAACCCACATATCTAAGATCACTTGATCTTGGACAAAGCCATCCAGTGGAAAAAAAGACAGAATTTTGAACAAATGGAGCTGTTTCAAGTGGCGGTCAGCATGTAGAAGAATGCAAATCAATCCATTCTTATCTCCTTGTACAAAGCTCAAGTCCACTTGAGCCTAGAAAGAGACACTGGGCTTTCAAGCCTAAGACCCCTGACATCCACCCTGAAAAAACAGGCAATTGTCTTATGAAGATTTTAACAGGAAAAGAAACTACTGGTGTCTCCAAAAAAACTCCCATTCTTCACAGTAGGGTTTCCTCTGGACCCTAGAGTTCCCTATTTTTTTCTGTCTCTCCAGAATAGTGTGTTAGAACAGACAACTGGAGGGGTAGGTCATTTGTGGTGTTTATTTACTGTGTTATCTCAGTTCAAAACAAGTAGGGACTTTTCAAATTCTAGAGATTCCAGTCAATACATACAACTTCTCTAGATTCACAGGTCCTTCCCACTTTAGTCATCATGAGACATTCAGTTTCCAAACAACCTTGAGCTCCTGGAATTTTGTCAATTATTACTGGATTTCACTACTTATGATGGTCCTAGACTCCAGAGAATGTCCAACATAAAGCATGGTTTGATGTTATGACTCTTCTAAGGATTTTCTTTTCATTTATTAGGATCCCAGGACTGTCAAAGGGTGGGTGTCATCCTAATTTCTTTATGTTTAAAAATCTTTCACAACTACACCAACATTTTGTCTACTTCAGAGTTGTTCTTAACATGTTAATTCACCAAGGTGCAAAACTGAGATCTAAGAAGAAACATTCCCTTTCAAACACACACATGCTTACACACCCACATACCCACACCCACATTTCAGCTCTATCTATCTATCTATCTATCTATCTATCTATCTATCTATCTATCTATCTATCTATCTACCTACCTACCTACCTACCTATCATCTATTTATCATCTCCCGCTGGGTCAGTTATTTTTGTTGCTTTTGTGTATATGGTTTCAGGGCTGACAACTCAGCATTGGATAACCAATAAGTGGATTTATTCCTGGCAGAAGCTAACTCTCCTCCCAGCAGTCAAGAGTTGCCTGTAGTTCTTCATCTAGGTGGAACTCTCTGAAATTTCCTTCTTTATGTTAACATTTCCATTAACATTGCTATTGTTCTAGTCTGCTTTCTGGCCATTCTGAGAAAGACAGTTTCACAGTAGACTTCCTGATCATCTCCATTTGTTGTAAAGAGAAGCTTCTTTGATGTCATGTGTTTAGCTACCCTTATAATTACCAGAATGGCAAGATGTGCATGAAGTTGCAAGAAGCGGCACTCACAGTTGATGGCACACAACAGCTGTCTAATTAGGCCTAATGCCCACTAAATAGGAGAGAAATAATGCCAGGTACTGGAAGCTTAGTCACCTTCTTGAGGATAGAGGCATCATGAACCTTAGAAAAGAAATACTATGACCACTTTGCTAGACCATAAAAATTCCTTACTACATTCTAAATTAAGTATTCTTTTTCTCTCCTCTACTTCATAAGATTTTAAGCACCATACCTGTATATCTATGTGTAAATTGAACTTTAAATACTACAATGACTCTATAATGACTTCTGCACTGGCAAAGAAACATCTTTGGATTTATTCCTAGGTTTTGAAGTAAGACTGAATTAAGATGAAGAAATACTAAATGTTTAACATTGAACCCAATACTTTCATAAAGAAGATTGTCCCTGCAGGATGATAAAATTCCTGGCTAGATAATAATTCTAAGGCATGTAAATGCTAAAATGGTGTAAACATGTAAATTGAAGTATTAGGTAGGATATTGGGAGCATTATTAATCTTCGAAAAGCATTTTCAGTCACTTAAAAAGGAAGAACTTTTGTGACAACCACTCTTGTCTTGCATTCTTTTTAAAACTAAAAAATGAATAAACAAACAAAAGCCACTTTCATGTGAGAAGCCCTAAGCAAAATATAAGAACTTTCTTCCTTGTAGATACCAACTGAAATCTTGTAGGTATCAACCTGTTAAATTCTCATAAAATATTTTTCTTTGCTTGGGGTTGATGTCAGAGGTCTTTGGCTTGAAAGCCTAGTGCCTTTTCCTAGGAAGAGGATAGACATTCAGACATGAACCCCACACTTTTTGTAGCATCTCAGTTCCCATTAGAAAACAAACATTTTCGGGCTGCTGAGAGGGCCAGGAGCTGGCACAATACCATCTGGGAATGATTCTCATCGCAGAAAACTTGGATAATTCAACAGTAGCATCTGGAGTACTGGAAAGTGAGATGTAAACATTTGTAATCTGAGCAGTATCCTCATCAGAGGAGTATTACAGGTTTACAAAAGCACAAGGTGACACATGAGTATACATCTCTTTGAGAAGTTGTCACTGACATAATTTCTAAAGACTACATTTATAATTCACAGACCTTTCCAGGCACAGAGGAGGTATGTGGACACAGCTGGAACAGGTGCCAGTTCTCCAACTATTTCAGCACTGGTTTTTAGTAGGGAAGGGGTGAACAGAATAAATTATGAAAAATAACCACCCCAGGGAAGATGGGAAGAAGATTTGTCTGTTACTGCTTCTCAAGTTCATAGCCAGCGCCTATGACACATGGGCATACAGGATCCCATAGGCATATAAAGGCTCAGATCAGAGCACATTAGACCAGGCTTTGTTACGCCTCACAAGTGAACATGGCTGGACAGCAGACTGTATTGCTCATGAGTTTGTTTTTCCCTGGATTTCTGGTTTCAGCTGCCAAAATTCTGACAATAACTTCATTTGGTGAGTGATTTTGCTGGAAAAATTCAGGGTCCTGAAAGTCAGGCACTTGTGCATTTATGGCTAAGGGAAGGAGCAATTTAGAGCATCAGACATGTGGATTTCCAACTGGGTTTAGGCTAGATAGAAAAAAATAGGGAACTCTAGGGTCCAGAGGAAACTCTACTGTGAATAATGGGAGTTTTTGAAGACACCAGTAGTTTCTTTTCCTGTTAAAATCTTCATAAGACAATTGTCCATTTTCAGGGTGGATGTCAGGGGTCTTGAAAGCCCAGTGTCTCTTTCTAAGCAGAGGATAGCCATTCAGTCATGCACCCCACATTTCTTGCAGGAACATCTCAGTTTCCATTAGAAAATAAGCATTTTCAGGGTCAGAAGATGGAGCCAGCATAACACAGTCTGGGAGTGATTTTTGTCACAGAAAACTTGGGAAAATGACTAAGGATAAGTGCGAGTTGGGCTCTTTGGGGGCTTGCTTTATTTTACTTAATTAACTGAATAATTGGAAAGACATACTGTCTTGTTAATTCTGCATCTTCCTTTACTTTGGGATAGAGGAAACATAACAGAAAGGTTAAGAAACATGAGTGTAAAGACTTATCCTAGGAGCAAGGCACCTTAAGTCATTTTGTATACCTTTTCTAAATTGCTCTTTGGATTTCTCCCAGGAATTCAAATCTCTGTGTGCTGACCTGAACCATGGAGTAACCATATTTTTTTATTTGAATATTTTTATTAGATATTTTCTTTATTTACATTTCTTTTTACTTATTTTTATTATTATTTTCTTTATTTACATTTCAAATGCTATCCTGAAAGATCCTCAAACCCTCCCCCCGCCCTGGTCCCCTACTGACCCACTCACACTTCTTGACCCTGGTCTTCCCCTATAAAGTTTGCAAGACCAAGGGGCCTCTCTTCCCAATGATGGCCAATTAGGCCATCTTCTGCTACATATGCAGCTAGAGACACGAGCTCAGGGGGTA